>NC_047155.1:30021603-30321603 GCF_009819705.1 Hippoglossus hippoglossus | reverse complement strand
AGCCCGAGCCCCCAGGTTGTGTCCGATCTTTCTGATCGCCTGCCTGCATTTTCTTGTCTGGTGCAAGTTGCATTAAAGGTCCTTACCAACTGACTCTGTTGTGTGTTGTGCTGCATCTGGGTCCGACACATGCCTGTTACACACATCAAATTTTCAAATCAGTTTGTCTCATAGAGCTTAACAGGGTGCTACATCCTCTGCCCTTAACCCTCAGCAAGACTAAGGAAAAACTACCAAAAATAACCCCTGTTAACAAGGGGAGAAAAATGTAGAAACCTCAGAGAGCTACATGTGAGGGATCCCTCTCCCAGGATGGACAGAAGAGCAATAGATGCCTTTTAGTCTGTATGTACATGAGCGCAACAGTTTCACCTCGGGCAACCTAGTCCAAAAACATTGGCTCCAATTACTGCCCAGTGGCCTTCTGTTCCACCAAGCTGCCGTCTGTTGTCCAGGAAATGCCAGCTTGCTTGAGAGCAGTCGCAGCTGTTCTGATTGAGGGATCAGCTCCTCTTCTCATGGGTTCTGAATGTCATGTTTATGTTTCCCCTGCTGTCCTACACATTGTAAACATTTCCGCTACACAACATGACAGCTGCTTGTAAATGAGGATATGAAGCGGCCATTTTGTCAAACTCTAACATCTCAGCCGACAGGGCTCCACCTCTGAACCAAGCCACCCTGCTTCCAGTAGTTAATATTGATGATATGTTGCTCACACATGATTGTGAAGTTTTGATTGGCACTGTCACCTTCCCCAGGCCTGACTTGAACCCCCTATTTGCAACTTCTTTTGTGATGGCACGGCGATGAGCAGGGGCCCTGCTAGAAATTTGGGCCCAATGAGACTAAAACACTGTGTCTGCCTGCAATGCAAACTGCCCTCCAATCACATGCACACTGCCCTCCAAAAAACTCTTCCCATTTCGGACCACTCAACAAGGATTTATGACAAAAAATAATTGTGGAGACTAGACCACCCAGAGGTCTATGAGCCAAGCTGCCAGTGTGAACAACAAACAAATGCCGTCTGCTTGTAGCTCCTACTGGAAACTAAGCAAGACTGAACCATGCAGTGAACAGAGAGAGTGGTAAAATATAAAGGTCATCCTGATATTTTCACATGTTTATTTTATTTATAACTTTTTAATAGATAGATTTTGTTATTACATTTTAATTACATGAACTAACTCATAAAAATACCAATATTAGTGTTCTCTGAGGGCCCCTGTCTGTGCTGGGCCCTTAGAATCATCCTAACGTTCACCTGCATTACGGTGCCCCTGGCAATGAGACGCACAGGCACATTGTTTTGAAGCATACGGTTTTAAAGCATATGGAACACGTCCCCGTTCCGTTTTTTCAAATGGGTGATTTGTATTACATGGATGTGAGAAACCCTCCTTCTCTGTTATCTGTTGTCATTAGAGGTGTGCGTCTTCACTAGATTCACGATTTGATTCGATTACGATTGAGCATCTTGATGCATCGTTGTCAACAGTAAGTCTATAACAGTAAGTCTATGACAGGGGTCAGTGCTCTCCACACGGATTTGACATTCATTCAGTTTAGACTTGTGTGTTGCACCTAAGGCTTAAAGGGACAAACTTTGTCCTTTACTGTATCAAGGTGGCCCCGCCTGGTCCCCCTTAGCAGTGCCACTGCATTGAGCAGCATTACTCGGCTGATCAACAAGTGACTCTGCTCCTCTGATGTTTTCTAATTCCTCACACTTAGAACTGATCTTTATAAAAACCTGATGAATTCATATTTATGTTCCTGGATAAACGGGGCGTCGCTTCTTCTCAGTCAATGGAGTTAAACACTGTGTTACGTCATAATCTGAGGGAAGAACTTCTGTCGGCAGGAGTGTGTGTGTGTGTGTGCTCGTCTCTGTCCCTCTTCACACACAAACTGATAACGACATGTATTTAGTTATTAATCGTTGATGTCGGATCATAACTCCTGATTGTTCCGTCACTTTAACCCTAAAGTCCTGATTGTGCGTGTCACGTTATGTCTCATGTTGTGTGAAGCAGGGGAATGCGTGCACGGTGAGTTTAAACATGTGTCTCACTAACTCTACAGCGAATCAAACCAACACAAAGTAAACGTCAGTCCTGTACGTGTCCTAATAACTTGTTGGTCAGCGATGTTGTTTATTGTAAAAGTGTAAAGTAAGCGCAGGTCAGAGATTGAGGAGGAAGCGGACTCCGACGCAGCACAACCGAACCTATAATGTGCGTCTGTCCTGGTCCTGAAGCAGCGCTGGTTATAAAAAAAGCGGGACATCGTAAAAAAGTGAACTTAGCGGAAAACATGAATCTGTTTACACTCTGTAAACTGTAGACATGACACACATACAATCCAAAGAATCACAAACAGAAAACTTAAACTACTTACAGTTGGTAAAAAACAGCCATCACCACTTGGATTTGTTTGGGCTATTGCTGGCACACTCCACACGTTAATAATGATGCCTCTCTGTTGCCAATAAGGGGATTCAATCAGTAGGTGGCCCCAATTACCCGAGGTTTCTCTTCAGCACTGTAGCCAGGCTGACAGAGTCACACCTCCACCGAACCCAGTATTGCTCGATCCCTGAATAGCAATATCTTTATGACCTTCTTTAATGATAAAATTCTAACTATTTAAAAACAAATGAATAGATTCAGTCAACAGAAACGCAGTGGTGTTCATTTTGAAAACGGGTACAGGACGTGCGTCTACGTGCAAAGTGAGCGCAGGTCAGCGGGGGAACGAGGGGGGAAGACATGTGGCAGGGTAACACAGCACGATACAAGGTCACTGGATATTCAATGTTCCCCCGATCCCGAAGCGGCAACGGCAACCACCCTGCAGCATTGTTACTGTTCGGTACCTCCAGTACTGTAAAAAGAGCACTGTGACGTTTTTAGAAATTTTGGATCGATTTGGTTCCGAAGGTTGTCGTGACATCCCTGAGGGGATTTTTGTCCTTTGCTTATTACATTATCATGTGAGGATAAAACATGTCCACAAAATGTATTCTTATACCTATGCTAATATTTCTTGTGTTTTTCGGGTTATTTTGTCAACAGAGCATGTGAACACCCACACACTCATGGAAGCCCTGTCACCACTGTTTGAAGAAACAGACGACAAATTAAACTTGGCTTTGGACAGTACAGATATATGCTTTATTTTTGGTTCCGGTGTGTCTATTTTTTTCACAGTATCCCCTTTCCTAGCTCTAATGTCATCACAGGCTTTGTGCCACCCATTTTATACTGTGATTTGTTTTCCATGCCATGTTTGTTTCAGCTTTAAGAGAAGATTGTTATTTCATCGCTGGCTGTTGCCGTGAGTCTTGTCCATGGATGTCCTGCACCAGGATTCATTTCGCCAACACCCTATTCTCGTTTAGTTGGTGGCAATTCATCAATAAAAGCTGTCCTGAAGGAGACATTGCTGATACCGACCCCTGGGAAGGTTAAAAAGGTAAATGCACTGTGAATATACACTCAGCTGACAGTTAATTTGGTCTACCTTGCTTAAAGTAATGCGGTCTAATGTTAAGTCCTGCAATAAATGTTAAGTCCTGGTTGATCCTGCCAGTAGCATATGCTTGTCTCAAAGATTAAGTCATGCAAGTCTAAGTACACACGGCCGGTACAGTGAAAACGCGAATGGCTCATTAAATGGCTCATTCTTTTTACCCTGTTAAAAGGTTTTTTTTTGTAGTTTTTCCTTACTCTTGTTGAGGGTTAAGGGCAGAGGATGTCACACCTTGTTAAAGCCCTATGAGACAAATTGTGATTTGTGAATATGGGCTATACAAATAAAATTTGATTGATTGATTGAATAAATCAATTCATGAGGGTTTTAATGTTCAGTTTTTGTTCAGTTTCATTTCAGTGGTGTAAGACTAAATAACCTAAACATTTATGTATAATGCAATCCGTTTCAACTGCACCAAAATTCAGACTCGAGTTAAAAGTGTGTGGTGTTCTCTAAGAGCAAAAAACTTGACAAATGAAACCTGTGGATTTATCATATACGGCTTGTATTTTTGGTGGCCACACTATGCTTTTGTTTATAATTTTTTCTCGTGTGGTGTTTTTTAGCTTTCTGAATGTACCTCTTTGGATGACCTGATAGATGCCACAAACCACTGCAAGACTACATGGCAAATGCTGGGTGTCTCAGGCCAATGAAATGCATAGAAGACAGGGATCTGCTGGTTGACGATATTCATGTTTCAGGTTGTCCACAGAGTCTGTGGTGCATTTGGAAAGTTTGTGTTTACAAACCAAATTAGGGAAATCTTTGTTACACAGAATTTAAGAGTGGTTTCTATTCTTTTCCTCTGCATAAATTCAAGAACAAAACATTTGATAATTAAGTGTATATTTTCTGTCTCTCTCTCTCTCTGTATATATATATATATATATAGTGGATTTGAAATTGTTTGTCTAAGTCTGCACAAGTTATTTTTGGATTCACATTTTCTCATCCTTCTGAATTGGTGAAACAAGTTATTCCTTTATCCCTGGCAAGTCTAACATATGGTTATGATGAATATATAATTTCCAACCCAGTTGTAAACAGTCTTTTTTGTCTTGTGTCTCATTCTTATAGATTTAGGGAGGGGCTGAAGACCATTGGTGTTCTGGATTCAATGAGAATGCATCCAGACAGCTTCAGACCCTTAATGTGTCATGAACCATGCCTACTCACTGCTGACTTTATGGATCACATTGTCCACATTTGTCTGTTCGCTGTGGGAAGCAACAAGAGAAGGGCAGAGGAATGTGTTGTCCCATTTTGGAGGGATTACCTGCAAGATTTTGAAGGTAAATATTGCTGCTTGATATGACATTGTGATAAGGTCTCATGTTTTTGTCATGTTTACAAAGTGTACAAATACTAGTATAGGAGAAAATACCTGGGCTACTCATCGTATTGAACATTCATTATTCTCAGAGGATGAATCAAAAGGTTTTGGGTTTCTCCTAGCTTTGCTTTAGTGCAGATGTAGCCCAGGCAACTAACAGTTAAAAATTTGAAGAGACTTAGCTCATTCAAGAGGCAGGGCTGCAGTACCCTAGGCATCAGTATACTGTTCCGTTGCTGAATAACATTTGAAGAGAAGCCGCTAGTAACTTACTTTAAGATTGACACAGTAAATGAATAGTGTGATTGATACCTTGATATTGACAATTTATACTTTGATATAAGATTTTAGATTTGAAATCTAGAATAGTATTTAGAGGGTGCACTTGAAACTTTCATTGATTCATTGATTTGTTCATTTTGTAATTTTTTGTTTTACTGATGTGATATTTCTACTAATATATATTATGTATATTTAACGCTATGAAATACAAAAGTATTCATACACAATTCAGAGTGTCTGGTGTTCTTGATTAATGCAAACCATAACAATTTCTACCTTTGCAGAATTTAGTGTCTTCTGAACCTGGTCCTGTGAAATAGTTGTATGCAAAGTACTTTAATGTATACACTTTTTTATAATATTACTGTAATTTGTGCTACACAACCATCTGGCCAATTTGTCAACTACTGATTCCATATAATAATAATAATAACTTTACTTGTACAGCACTTGTTTACAAAGTGCTTCACAAAATCCATGGCAAAAAAAACATATTTCGTCTCCTTCCTTCTTTCCTTTGTTCCAATTTATTCTTTTTTGTATTTTTCGCTCATCTCTGTTTTTCTTACTATGCGCTTCCTTTCTTTATACAGAATTGGCTGTATTTCCATTATATACATTTTGTAGGTCTTTTGGAGTGCTGGGGGCGCTCCTGAAGACTTTTTATGACTCTGTGGTGGCATCTGCCATCTTCTTTGCAGTAGTTTGCTGGGGCAGCAGCATTTCAACTGCTGACAGGAAGACTGATTAGGAGGGCCAGCTCGGTCCTGGGATACCCGCTTGACCCAGTGGAGGTGGTGGGACAGAAGAGGATGATGGTGAAGCTGTCTTCTCTCATGGACAACCAGTCCCGCCCCCTGCAGGACACCATCACAGCACTGGGCAGCTCCTTCAGCACAAGACTGATTCACCTTAAGTGTCTGAAGGAGAGGTATCGCAGGTCGTTCCTTCCTGCAGCAGTAAGACTGTACAACCAGCTCTGCTCCCAGTAAAACTCCATGCACCACCACTATGGACTGTCACTTTAACATTCTCAACTGTGCAATATTCACTGTACTATATTCATTTGTCTGTGCAATACAAACGGTTATGTGCAATCCATTCACTGTACATATTCTGACACATAATATATTTCTTTACACTGTATATACCGGTTTAATTACATTTATATTTTCTACATATTTTAAATATATATATTTCTATATACTTCTTTATATTCTTCCACAAACAACTGACCTTGAAAAAGAAGGTAAATTGGCTATCTCCCTGCAGCTCTAACAAAGCTGTTAACTTGTCCTTAAAAGTGCTGCTGCTTGATTTAAATGCTCCTTGTAACTTCAATTTAGCTAGCAGTGGTCTTAGCAGGGGCAGGCTTTGAATTCAAGACTGTAAGCCAATCGGGCAATGATAATTTAAATGGCATTCCTGTTTGGTCAAAACTCAGACTCTCTCTCAGAGAGGGTATAGTAGTATTTGTGTAAGACTTCAGTAGTGTGTGAGAGAGTATGATGGTGCATGTAAAAGACCATAGTAGTGTGTGTGAGAGACAATGATATGATGTGAATGACAATAGTAGTGTCTATGTGAAAGTTTCTGAAGAAATGCAGTGTGTATGTAAGATTATGATAGTGTCAGTGTGAGAGTGTGATAGTGTCTGTATGAGATTATGATAGTGTGTGTATGAGACTATGATAGTGTGTGTGTGAGACTATGAGTGTGTGTGTGAGAGTTTGATAGTCTGTGTATGAGAGTTTGATAGTCTGTGTATGAGAGTTTGATAGTCTGTGTATGAGAGTTTGATAGTCTGTGTATGAGAGTTTGATTGAAACAGAAGTTACATGGAACTCTCAGCTCCTGATTGGTTATCTATGATGAGGCGTGGTTTCACTGAAAAGTCCTGCCATCTAAAATCAACAGATCCATAAGGGAACATGTTGGCCGCACTGTGCCTCCTGGGGAATGTTTTAAATTCTCTGACCAATACAACGTCAGAAATGCTGGATCCACAGAGACCTCCTGTAATACAGCCACACATAGGGACCTGCGGCTGAGGAGGAAATTCAGACCTTGTTCGTCAGGTGTAGCGTTATCAGGTTATCATGTAGGTTATCATGTAGGTGGGGCGCTTCATCTGAAGCTCGCCTGACGCCGGGGCCACACTGGCCACGGAACGGCCACGGATCGGCTTGCTTTTCATTTCCACGTCCATTTACCAGATCAGAGCGGAAACACTGCCTGTTGTTCAGATTTTCTCCGCCTGCCGCTGCGTTTCGCATCAGAATATACAGAGAAATGAACTTTAAACACAGTTTCAATGTTTGTCTTTTAAATAAATGTCACAAATATAAATGATTGCAATAATGCATGTGCACATAAAAAAAAAAAAAAAGGACTCCAGAGTTTCTGTAGAGGGAATCTATTCATTTGTTTTTAAATGTTTTTATTGTGAAGCAGAGAGTTAAGCAAGAAATATAGTACTTTATAGTACTATTAAAAGTTAACTTGAAGAACTTCAGGTGATGGGCAATAGTCTCTCACTATCTCTTTCACTCTCTGTCTGTCTGTCTGTCTCTCTCTCCCTCCCACCTGAATGATGCAGGTAAAAACAGGTAAAAAAACATATGGTAATGTATAATGATATCATCGTAAAAGTTATATTTGTGGCCACTTTAAAATATAATGTATATTAATTATAATACTAATACATTAATATAATGTTATAGTATACATATATATTATATAAATATAAATATATCCATTAAAATATAGCAGGGCATTATGCCTGGGGACGCACTGGTTGTCTCGACGAGGACAACACTAGTAGTGTGTGTGAGAGAGTATGATGGTACATGTAAGAGAGTATAATAGTATTTGTGAGAGAGTATAGTAGTCTTTTTAAGAGTTTATGATGGTATATGTAAGAGAGTATAGTAGTGTGTGTGAGAGAGTGTACTGGTGTGTGTGAGAGACCATTATGAATTATCTCTCATAGGGTCCTTCATAGTTGCCTGCTGCATCTGCACTCCCGCCATCAGTTCCACTCAGTGTCTGCCTCTGTCTAGTCTGTTGATCTTTCTCTGTTTGTGTTAAATTCTGTTAAATCGTGACTGCTCGATACTTGCTAGTCTTTTGGCAGGATGTGGAAAGGGGGGCAGGTGGAGGGAAGGACAAGAGGCACTGCTCTCTCGTAGAGCCTGTGGTGACCTGGAGTATCTCTCTCTCTCAGAGACTCCATGAGGACTGATGCATATGATGGGGGAAGGGGAAATGTTTAGATCACATTCAGTGATATTATAACTGACTCATGCACATAATATTAAGGTAATGAATGAAGGTGATAACTGTATGATGGCTTCTCCTTATTAGGGCGGACTATCCGGAAACGCATATCGCTCTTCTCAATCACTAGTTTGAGTAACCTCACGGCTGCCATTACTATGAAAATGCAGGGCTGCCAAGAGAATCCTGTAGAAAAATTTGATTATGCAATTCAAAAGTTGAATAAAAAAGTGCCATTAACTATCCTAGTTGATTGAGTGCACCTGACTAATACTAATGCAGTCTAATACAGGAGCCCTGAAATAAATTCCATCTTCATTGTTATAATGTTTTTTGTTCCAACTGTGTTAGAGAGGTGATAGTGAAACTTCATATCAGGGAGATGTGCTGAAAAAAAAGTATATATATATAATACTGTCATATAAATGCAGATTAGTGGCGGAACATTACATCCCCTTGGTAGTAGGGGGTACTGCAGTCTTGAGTGTAGATTAGTGTTCTCTTGTGTGTACCTGCAGATTTTTGTCTGAGATGAGGGCTGACACTTGAATGTGTTGTTTCTTAAGGAACTCCATGCTGCGCTTCAGGGGCAACTTGGGACCTCTGAGCTCTAAAAACATTGTTGAGTCATATTGCTGACCGTGTTAGAATCGAAAGTGCAACTTCTTTAAGTGTCTGATTACGTTACATTACCTGGACTCGTTGGCGATCCAAAACATTGTTGATTAGGTCCTTAATCAATGAGTATGTTCCACATTTGGCACAATGACAGGACAGTCTGAAGTTCAGACTCTGAACTATGAATTTTAATTCAGATTTTGCAATGGCATATGGTTTCATGTTATAGCTGCAAATACTGTTTGACCTTTTGTATGTCTATGTTACAAATCCAGGAGTACTACCTGCTGTCACCAGAGCGGATTAACACCCCCATCTTCTTCATGTTCTCTCAGATCCTTCTTTGCTCATTCTGCCAGGTCTGTGTGATGGTAGTGATTGTGTTCAGGTGTTGAAGGCGAAAGAAGGTGCTTGCACTGATAGACTGAAGCCCAAACTGCTTCAGCACCCTTATTGTCTGTGTAGCCATGCAAACCGAAAGACAAGGACAACAACTGGTGAAGTATAAGTAATTTAAAATTGTAAAGTTCAAATGCAGTTGGTAGACTTCAAAAAATGTTTCCCTCCTACATTGTGTAAATGGAAAAAGTAAATGTATTTGCTATAAAATCTGTATAGCTAATACTCGATAGAGGAGTGATAATTAAACTACCTGCTGCACTGCAAGCCACAGTGAAGCACAGATGGAGTCATCACTCGCAGTATCTCCAAGAATCTTGGCACATTATATTCCACATTAAAATGCATTCCATATTTATTAGCTGTGCAAACAAAGTCATCAAGCTATGCAAATGCACTTCACGATGGTCAGATGGTAGGTTTTACAAAATATGTTGCTAATGCTAGCTAATGTTAGCCTTATAAGCTAGGTGGCTTAAAATAATAGTTAGGCTGGATATCATCAGATAATACATAACGGACCAGGCTGCCATAAAATGATTACTTATCACATTGAAATCATTATGCTGACTGATTTGGAAGCTCGCAGACAGTGGAAGCTGAAGCTGCTGCTAACAGTGCACCTGATGAAGCGATGGAACCGTATTTGCTGTCATCTCACACGGTTCTGGCTTTGATATCCCATCCTTAACTCCATCAAGACACTGGGAACATAATCCTCCTTTCTGAAATGAGCGCCGCATACGACTGCATATTTTTGTGACAGATCCAGTGTTAAAATCTTCTCTCTTCACTTGCACCTGAAACGCAGGCTCTAAATCTAGTGCCACTCTTTCTGTCAGGAAAACTGTGGACACGATGTCCTGACAGGCTGGAATTGGTGCAGCCCACACAAACACAATAGTTCAGCAGGATCACAGATGTTGAATGCAATGTATAACTCCAGAAAAAAACGCAACTTCCTTAAACATAGCAGATCAGACTCATGACCAATTACTACTACTGCACAGTTTGCAGTAGAGATGACACCCCTTATGTGACATAATATGACGTGATATTGAAAAAAAAGCATTTGTAGGAGCAATGCTGTTCGCTCTGAATTTTTCCCTAATGTCTTGTAAAAAACATCATGAATTAACCTTTTGACTGATCATTTTAAAAAGAGGCTAAGTGTGAATTTCGTAAAACTTTTGACCTGCAAATTGCTCTTTAAAGAAGGATGGTGGTTTAAAGGCCCTGATTTCCTGATGCAACCTGAGAACCACTGGCCGATACATCCTCAAGTACCTCTCGTACTCAGTCTCGTACTTGTCCCAGATGTCAAGAAAGTTGCCGTGGTTTTTGCTGCAACTGCTCTGCATGATCATTGTCCTCTAACCCAGTTTACTGGGCACTTCTCATCATGGGACATATAGATCAAATCTGCAGCTTACCTCTTGAAATTCAAATTCACAGAAAAGTCACTCTACGCACACATCTGTTAAATCAGACCATGCCGGACAACAATTGTCCATGAACTATCTTGCAGAGGCTGAGGAAGCACTTGTGTCTTATATCCAAGAGCAATTCTTCAGAGATTAAATGACTGAGAGCAGTATAACCTAAAAACTAGATCCTATCCTCCAGAAGGAAACCCTGAGAGTTGCTGGCAAAGCCAGATGAGACCAAATAGCCGGATATTCTTCCCAATGACAGCCACTTCTCAAGACTATTCCTGAGCAACATGCACACCTTGGTGGGTCCCTGCAGAAGAAACCAAATGCTTTCCAAACCATGAACAAAATATTCCGGCTGTGTGGAAGATAACTCACAACTGCGTGCAATGGCATGGTAATGCAATGGAACAAAAGATGACCGACCAACCTCTAAACCGTATTACACCTGATCTGCCACTGTTTACCCATACTGGCTTGGACCCTGACAACGGAACAAACAAACAAATAGATCACAAACTCCAAGAAGCACTTGGTCATCTTAACTTTAATAAGATCCAAAACTTGATTCTCCAGAAAGGTTTCAAGTGAACTTTAAAAAACCCTTACGGTTTGCATCATTGAGGCGTATTGGAGCATCTCATCTGAACAATCAAAAAGATTCCCGACTCAATCACAAAGGAGCAAACCTTAAGCGACGAAAGTCTCCAAACAACACTCGAGGAGGTGGAGGCAGTCCTTAACAATTGTCCTATCACAGCATTGTCCAACGATGCGAAAGGCCTAGGACCTCTAACACCAAACCACCTGCTTCAAATAAAGGGTATGCCAATTCTTCCATCCAGACTTTTTGACAAATGGGATACTTACTCAAGAAGAAGATGGAAACAGGTCCAATACATCACAGACCTCTTTTGGAAACGCTGAACTCAAGAGTATCTTCCACTGATTGGGATAGACAGAAATGGAATCAGATAAAAGGAAATCTGAGACCAGGCGATATAGTGCTGATCATCATTGAATGATCAAAAGGGTGGACAGGTCCATTACAAAACTGTGCCTACTCAAAAACATGACCTGACAAGCCAGACCTGACTGACCTATGTTGAGACGACCCTATACCCCTAACCCCTTCTTTGCTTTGATCCAAGATAATTTGATTTAATCCGAAATTATAAAAATAATAATAATTGTTTTTTTAGATTGCGTTTTTGAAGTTGCACCACATTAAATGTTGTGTACTAATTTTGAATTACTGATTTACCTTCAAATTTAAGTTGTGAAACTGACAAACTGACCCTTGAAATTGACACTTGAAAAGACTTCAAGGAACAAATGAACTCATTAAACTGAGGGATTTGGGTAATTGATAAATCCTAATCTCTTGAGTATATTGGTTTGTAGATTCTTATAGCATATGTACATGAAGAAATTGCCCTGTAATGGCCAATTAGGGGCAAGAGTGTTGACGCCATTGTGCAGATTTACTTTGCAATGTTTTGGACAGTTATCCAGTCATGTCATGATCAAATTAAATCAGATTGTAATAATCATCCATTAATAATAATTATACTAATAACAATCAACTCAACACAGGACATTCCAGCACATTATTATCATAACTCCCAATCAAAATATATGATATTTCATAACATAAATAACATAACATTACAATGGAAAATAAATCTGCAAAATAGCAAGGAGAAAAAGGGGGCTTTCTAGGTCAGGAAACAAGGAGGAGCTGAAGGTTTTTCAGACGGAGCTTAAGAGGAGGATCAGGGAGGGAAAGAACAACTACAGGAAGAAGATGGAGGACCAGCTGCAACAACAGAGTTCTTTCTCACCTGGAGAAGCCTGAGAGCACTGGGAGAATCATGTTTTTTTATTCCTCCAGTGCTGTTGTGCCCGTGAGTGGACTAGCAGCTCAGAAGGGTAAGAGGGATCATGAACAACTATCTCTCTCTCTCTGTTGTCTTATTCCATCTTATTTCAACACCATTTTACCTGCACTTCTGAGAGACAAACTGGAGCAAGTAGACCTCCGCCTCACATCCTGAATATTGGACCATCTGACCAACCAACCACAGTATATGAGGACCCAGGACTGTGCGTCGTACACAGCTGTCTGCAGCACGGGGGCCCCACAAGGAACGGCCCTGGCTTCTGTACAACTCAGCCTCCTGTCACCTGCAGAGGTTCTCTGATTACTGTGCAATCGTCAGCCTCATCACAGATGGGGACTTCAGGAAATATAGAGAACTGACGCAGGACATAGCTGTGCATCAAAGTCAGTCATTATATTTTATGTTTCATGTGACATCCTGTCCTTTCTGTGGATTAAATGTGAAACTCTGTGTTGATTGTACTTGAATGGCTGTGAAAACAAATTTCTAGTGTCTAAAGACTTTGTGGACAGGTGCCAACGGAACTGCCCCTAGATCAATGCGGGGAAATTAAATAACTGGTGGTAGATTTCCCCCCTTCTTGTAAGTATCAGGGTGTTCACCTGAAAAATAATCTGGACTGAACTGATCATGCCATTGCACTTTACAAGTAGGGTCAGAGCAGACATTATCATTGTCTGTGTGCATCTGTGAAGACATCAGCCATCTTCTTTGGAGGGATTTTCTGGGGGAGCAGCATTTCAACAGCTGACTAGAGGGCCAGCTCAGTCCTGGGATACCCCCATGAAGGAGGCTCCTTCAATGACAGACTAATGCACCCTAAGTGTCTGATGGAGAGGTATTGCAGGTTGTTCCTCTATGCAACAGGACGACTGTACACCCAGCCCTACTCCCAGTAGACCACACACACCTATTATGGACTGCACTTTAACTCAGGTTTAACTCTGCTAAATATGCAATATTCATTTCTGTCTGTGCAATCCATTTATCTGTACATATTCTAACACTGTATATATAAGTTTTTATTCAAATTCTTTTTTTATATTTCCTTACATTTATAGGTATTGCATGTTTATTCATCATTACTTAACTGATGTCTATTTTGACTGACCTCTTTGCTGCTGTAACATGGCAAATATCCCCTGTCTGAGTAAGGATGATCTTATCTTATTTTTTAGTCAGCTATGTACACAACTCCTGAAAATAATTTATGAATGAAGCTGTTCACCAAGTAACATGATGGTTGGTACATTTTTAAACTGAACAAACTGAATAACTTTTTCTGAACAATCAAAAATATAATGAATAGATCAGAAATACACAGTAGCTGCAGCTGTAGTAAAGAATCTCAAGACACCAAATGTGAATGCAGGGCAAAGGTAGCTGCTGTACATGATGTAAACCTTATGAAACCTATGATCTCAAATGATCACAAAAAGCCTTATTAAATACACTTGGGGCCTGATCTACTAAAGGTTGTCACGTGTGCAAACTTGATTTCACCCGCAAAAAAACATGCAAGCTGATCTACTAATGGTGCGCACTGAGGATTGCGTGCAGAATAACAAGCACTGTCCATTTAGTACGTTTACCTAAATTAATATGCAATATCAGGCATTTCTACCCAGGTGTGCAATATATTGGGAGGAGTAGATGCAAATACTTGAATGCACAAGCATTGTGATTTACAAAGCCTGAAAATAATTGTGGTGGTTGTGACTGCGTCTATATTTAGGTTTGAAATGTAGGTGCTAATCTGCACAGCTTTGTGCACAGATGGCTGCAGTTATTGTGGTGAGGAGGAGACGGCATGGAAGAAGACGGACCCCTACCTGTTTTATTTGCCGAGGTATTATTAATAGCAATTTTTTCTTCTTCTCTTAATTCCGTTGGTCGCTATTTTTGTTTTACCCACAGCATTTACTTTCTCGCAGATACTCTCCCATATCTCATTTCTTTGAGTTATATTCATTTGTTTTGCCGTAGCTCAACAACATGTTTGTTTGCCTCTTCCACTAACACCTCCAATATCATGATAATAAATTTCGCCTTGTGCTTGCGGTCACTCTGCTCTCAGTAATGCTCCATGGCGGAAACCAGTTACTACTGCCTTTACCATGTTTGCACCTTTTATCATTTACGCAATTATTTTTAGTAGATCACCCGCAAACCGCCCACCAACCAAACGTGCAATCTGTTATAATCCACAAGCAATTTAGCACTCTTTATTTGGGATCTTAGTAGATCAGGCCCTAGGTGTATGCTTGTTTTCAGAAATTGAATCAGAAGGCAGCTAGATTTCCAAAAACATGCACATGCTTAGCTCACCACATATGGAATAAAATGAGTGCATTGCTGGGGTAACTTCAATCCTTACCCATTATGGATGGCAGCACGGGGGTCTCTGCTGTTCTTGATATTGATCATTAGAGAAGAAAATCCCAGGAACCACATACTCATGCCAAAGCAGACACGGTACACTGCCTTGTAGCCCACAAACATTTCACAGTTGACATTAGCCTGTAGGCTGGGGATAGAAGAACCTGCCCCATCTTCACAGAAGCCTGGGATCTACAGCAAAACAAAAGGAGTTTACATTTTACCTGTACAAAGTATCAATACACAACACCAAGATGATCAGGAGCTGAACCTCGTTGAGTAAGGCTGGGCAAAACAATTTAACAAAATAAACATTATGAACAACCTTAAAGGGATAGTTCACCCAGAAATGAAAATTCACTCATTATCTACTCACCCCTATGCCGATGGAGGGCTGGGTGAAGTGTCTGAGTCCACCAAACACTTTTGGAGTTTTAGGGGTAAACAGCATAGCAGCCGAATTCAATAAAATTGAAGACATTGGTGACCTATCTTTAGACGTAATAAAAAAACAAAAAAACACAACATGCATCTATACTGCTTGTGCGATGTCATCAAAGTGTCCGCAAGCCCCGACATTCATAATCAAATCGAAACGAGGTCATTTCCACTAGAGGTGTGCATCTTCACTAGCCTCACTATTCGATTACGATTTAGCAGTCAATGATTTGATTCACAACGATGCATCAATGCATCTCGATGCATTTCAATGTATTTAATGTATCACATCTCCAATTTTCTATATTACTGCATGTGGCACGATTAATACAATCCCTCAGACAAACATGAACTCTGTTTTTATTTAGAAAGTGCTTTAAAAAGTATTATAGACTGTTAACGTTATAACAATTGTGCCGTATTTTACGAAATAAGGTCTTCAATTCAAAAATCAGACTACAACAGTAAGTCTATGACAGTGGTCAGTGTTCTCCACACTGATTTGACATTCATTCAATTTAAACTTGTGTGCTGCAACTTAAAAGGACAAACTCTGATACCCCGCCTGGCTCCCCCTGGCCCTCCTTAGCAGCACCACTGCAATGAGGCGCATTACTCCGCAGGTCAACAAGTGACTCTGCTCCTCTGATGTTTTCTAATCACTCACTTACAACTGATCTCTATAAAAACCTGCTGGATGAATATTTATGTTCCTGGATAAACGAGTCGTCGCTTCTTCTGCAACAATGAAGTTAAAACATTGCGTTAGGTCTTAACCCTGATGTCCTGGCTGTGCACGTCACGTTACGTTGTAATCTGCGGGAAGAACCTCTGTCGGCAGGAGTGTGTGAGTGTGTGTGTGTGTCTGCTCGTCTCTGTCCCTCTTCACATGAACTGATAATCACTTGTATTTAGTTATGAATCGATGATGTCAGATCTTGACTATGGATCGTTCCAGTCACTTTAACCCTGATGTCCTGACTGTGCTCATCACATTACGTCTCGTGTTGTGTAGCTGGCTTAAACAGTGTTTATTGTTAAAATGTAAAGTGAGCACAGGTCAGAGTGGGAGTGAGGAGGAAGCTCCATTGAACGTAGCGGAAAACATGAATCATTTATGTTCAGTCTCTGCATCGATGCAGAGTCGTCCAAGTCTGCATCCCGATGCATCTAAGAATCAAGATATTTCCACACCTCTAATTTACACCGTGTTTTAAGCCTAAAGGTCCACCAGAAGTGGCTAAAGCTAAAGGAAGTTAGCATTTCCGACGGTCCCTGATTGCACCTCATCGGAAGATATCAGCGGACTTTTAGGCTTAAAACATGGTGGAAATTAGGGCTGCATGATATATGGAAAATCTATCGTCATCGCGATATCAAAACTGTGGGATAGATATATCGCAAAAGACAGCAAAAACTGCGACAAATGGTGTTCCATGCGCCATGCATTCACGCTCTGCGTGTCAAAAATATTTGGCCAATCAGATGGAGCCCTGCTGCCCTAGACAGTAAATTAAAGACATTCAGATCATTGACAGGTCAATGAATCATTGTTGGAAAAAGAGAATAGAAAAAAAACACGAGAATTTGAAAACAGATATCGCTCCTCCTCTTCCGACTAAATTCTACTGTGAAACTCTCTCTCTGTCTCTCTCCCTCTGACTTGCTACAGTTTTAAAAGTTGATTTGTTTGTCGTCACAATATCGACACTGATCATCACATAATGATCGATACTCTCTCTCTCTCTCTCACACACACACACAGTGTGACCGGACACTCCATATACAAATTTGTAGTGGTCTCTCTTGAACTATTTGGAAATAAAAAGATATAAAAATAACTAAAGACTTATTAAAAAGAAATAATTATCCCAATTATAAATAAAGATTTGTGCACATAAAAATAATGATCAACTTAAAGTGACCTCTTTTGGGATCATAATAAAGATATGTTCTCAAACTGAACTCATGAACTTAATTATAGATAAACACTTCTTCACAAAAAATAAATCATTAACTTAATTTTAAATAAAAGATTAGCTCAAAATAAAAAATTTAAATATTTATCATCTTAAAATATATTCTTTAAGGATCGAAAAGAATACTGATCTTAAATTTACAAACTGTCAACACTGAAGATTACATTGTTGCATTGAACTGAGTGAGTGCTTTTGCATTTACATTTTAGTGAGAAACTTGTGCTTGTGCTTCACTGAGGATCTTTGTCAGTCTTGGTGGCAGGGAAGCAACTGCTGTGATCAAGCTCTTTTCCAGGCACAGTCTGTTTCTTTGCTTTGTTTTGATCACAGTCATTGCAGAGAAGGAGGCCTCACATAAATATGTGGAGGCAAAGGGTAGTAGCTGCTCCTGCTCCTGCTTCACACACACCCAAAACTGTGTAAGTGTGGATGTGGCAAACTTCATCTGGAGGCCACGGTCAGATGACACTTCCAGGAGTTTTTCCTGATAAGTGACAGGTAGCTTGTTTCGGTTTGCTGCGGGGAGGCTTTTCACATCGTGTCTTGAGATGACCTGAATTCAGAAAGTTTCTTCTTAAAAAACTCAGGTGGCTTACCAACATGACTTTCATGTTTTGTCTGGAGATGCCGCTGAAGATGTGCTGGCTTCATGCCACTGTTGGCTAATCTCTCCCCACAGAAAAAACACAAAGGGTAAATAACCAAATCTATGTTATTGTTAATATTGTTGAAGTGTCTTTCTGTTATTTTATTGTGAAATATTTGCTTGCTTTAAGGTCAGACAATTTCATTTCCGTTTTTTTTAAAACATGCTTTTATTTTGAAAGTGTTCCGGTAGAGACGCGGACTTCCTGTTATGAATCTGTAACTTCACAACGGAAAGGTTTTATGTTTTAGCGACCCTCCGAAGAGGCACAAGCTCTTACGGTGTTGTTTAGGGAAGTTTCAAATAAACCTGAAAACATCAGTTAAAGTCTCAACCATCTTTCGGGGGATATGCTACACAAAGCCTTGGGTGGGTGGCAACTCGTGGACGTAAATCCCATTAAAACATATTCTTGTGAATACTGACGGAATTTTGCCGGCTCTGGTTTCACCTTCTTTGGCAATTGTCCCTCCGTGTTTTCAGCGGCATTGCTGCTACGCTTCAACCGCAACTCCATTGTTTGAGTTTTCAAGGCGGCAGTGATGACAGGTGATGACAGGTGGCGTGTGCCAGGTTGGGTCAAACCATCCTGGTATGGGGAGACTCTGGGTTTTTAGGATAGTGAAATTGAATAGCCTACTGAATATAAAATTCAGTTCATGAACTTACACTTATATTTTATTGAATATTTATTAAATAACAATTTTTAAAGGATTTTTGAATGGATGCTAATTTTAAATATATTCTTTTTAAATCTCACGTACCCCCTGGAGTGCCTTCACGTACCCCCATTTGAGAACCACTGCTGTAGGTGATCTTAGTGGAACTGTGCATGACTCCCCGGGTGTCTGCCCCGGACATGGTGGCGCTGCAGCCGGGCTGTGCGCTTTCTCCCGGCTGTGGAGCTGTCCGTGGTCTCTGGGTCCTTAGCCAGGGACTGTTTATGTATATTTATCGCAAGTCGTATCATCATCGCAATATTCAACAAGGATATCGTATATCGCATGTTTTCCTAATATCGTTCCGCCCTAGTAGAAATGACGCTGTTTTGAGTCGAATTTGAATGTCGGGGCTTACGGACACTCGTATGACACCACACGAGCAGTAAGGAGGCAGTATTTACGTCTGAAGATAGTTCACTAAATCCTAGTCCCCCCTTTTTACCCCTGAAACTCCAAAAGTGTTTGTGGACTCAAAGACTTCACCCACCCCTCCATCGGCATAGGGGTGAGTAGATGATAAATTTCATTTTTCTGTGAACTATCCCTTTAAGTTACATCCAGAACAATTGTATGATTTTGATAAAGCAGTTTCTAAACATCACCACATGCTATTAACATCCTGCAGATGGAATGAGACAACAGAGAAAAAAAGAGAGAGAGAGAGAGCGAGAGAGAGAGAGAGCGAGAGCGAGAGCGAGAGAGAGAGCGATCCCCTCATACCCTTCTGAGCTGCTTGCCCACTCCCGGGGACAGCATGATGCAAGCGACAATGGTCCCCAGCAGCAAGATGAAGGCATAGATGACTCTGGTAACAGTGGAGTTTCTACTGCTTGGGCAGCAGCTGCACATCAGACATGTTGCACTGCTGCACAGGCATGGCACCTGGGAACAAACAAAATCATACATTTCAGAATTTAGGAGGAGACATATTTTCTGACTGAAGCTTAAACAGTTTTAGTAAAAACTCGTAGCATATCCCCCAAAAGATGGTCGAGACTTTAACTGATGTTTTTGTGGTTTATTTGAGCCTTCCTTAAATAACACCGTAAGAACTTGTGCCTCTTCGGAGGGTCGCTAAAAACATAAAACTTTTCCGTTGTGAAGTTAGTCATAACAGGAAGTCCGCGTCTCTACCGGAACACTTTCAAAATAAAAGCATGTAATACAAAAAACTGAAATGAAATTGTATGACCTTAAAGCGAGCAAATATTTCACAATAAAATAACAGAAAGACACTTCAACAATATTAACAATAACATAGATTGGGTTATTTACATAGGACATGAATAAGACAATTACACATCTGACATGACTTAATTGTGCATAATTGTTGCTCACTAGTTTCTACAGGGAACCAATCTTACAGGTATCCATTGACTTTGACACTGCACGAAAACTGATGATAGAACATCCCCATAACTGTGACCATTTTTGGAGGAACTCCATATGATCACAAGATCTTTCCTGAAGTCAATGGAAACAATGAATAAAGGGCTGTTCCACTCAATGCACTGCTTAATGATGTCTCTAAGAGCAAATATACGATCAATGCATCCGCTGCCTCTTCTGAAACTGGCCTGCACCTTTCTCACCCTCTAGTCAATAGTAGTATCAATTCTGCCAAAGAGAACTTTGCAGAAGACTTTGGATGGAATGAAAAGCAGTGTGTTACCTCACCAGTTGTCACAGTTCTGGAGGTTGCCTTTTTTAGGGAGCTTGACAATTAAGCCCTTTTTCCAGTCACCAGGTATTGCATCCTTTTCTCAAATCTTCCTGAAGAGGTCTGTGAGTGCCTTGGTTAAAGTTTGAAGGTCGGCTTTAAGCATTTCCGCATAGATGGTGTGGAATATTGGTATATTGTATATGTTTACTTATGCTTTGTGGACCTACAAGGTCAGGTTCCATGGTAAAAGTAGCGCATGCACATTGACCTTTATCACGTAAGATGACAGTAAAGTGATTGAACGCTATCTCTGCGTCCGCCTAGTTAATACATCATAATAACAATAAAAGTAAGTAAGTAACGTTTCCTCACAGGGAAGGAGAGACACCTGGTGTCGGTACTAGTGAGTACAATAGTCCTGTTTGGAAGAATCTCACTTTTGCCAAGCGTTTAAGATCGCGCTCAAAATGGAGCTGGCCAACAGGAGAGGGGTGGAGAGTGAAAACGTCAGGGCGGCAAGCGTTCACAAGGTGAGGCTGCAGGGAACAAAAAACTGCTACAGATGCAAAGGGAAAAATCTTCATGCAAACTGGTGGCTGTGTGGAAATAGGTCTTCCAGATGGACAACTTATTGGTGTTGATATTGGGCTCTATGTCAGATTCATCAGCCAGAGAACAAAGCAATTTCTCCATAGCAAAGTTTAGTTTTTTTTGAGTTTGGGCACTCAAGTTTGATGACGTCAAGATATTTCCTTTGTTCACTCTGCTAAACCTTTTTCAATTCAATTAAATTTCATTTGTATAGTGCCATATTATAACATATATTATCTTAAGGCACTACAATTTTGACGGGAATCCGTTAAATCAGGAAACAGGAGAGGTGTGCATGTGATTCGGAAACAAACCTTTCCCGAAAGCCATGTATGTCCACTGTCATTCTCCCAGACTGAATTTGGTACTCTGTGAGGTATGTTAGTACATTCTTTGATATGCTGAACAATATAAAAAGTTTCATGACAGCTGGTCGTGGCAGATGACTCGCTCCCAAATGCAAAAAAAATCTTAATTTTTTACTCATCCCACTTGGGAAATTTTATCACACATTATTTACAAAGCCCAAACTGTCAGTATCTCAGTGTATTGACCTAATTGAGGGACTAAAAGAGATTTTGCTCGGTTTATAGTGTAATTTTGAATAAGTGACAAAGCTAACAGAGGAGCTGATAAAGAGAAATTAAATCATGAGACGGGATATTACATCTCGCAGACTCGCAGGATCTGTGTGGGGATGTAACCATCTGGTCCAAACGTGCACAGTTTTGTGATTCCGTGCCCCAACCACACAATTGCAGGTGCAGCCTGTTGAGCTCATTACGTTATGGCAAGGACCCACTGGCTGTGATTGCACCGTGATTCTGCTGTGTGTTGCGATTGTCTGTTGTTCACACTGGCAGCATGGTTCAGCTGCTACTGCCAGCACTATTTTTACACGGGGTTTGCCTTGAAAATGGTCTTAAATGTGTGTGTGAGAGAGAGAGAGAGAGAGAGAGAGAGAGAGAGAGAGAGAGAGAGAGAGAGAGAGAGAGAGAGAGCTTCAAACTGTATAGTACTGGCATTTATTTGAGTACCTGCTACTTTAAACAAGGACATACAGTTGTCATACCATAAACCTCATAAAGGCTGTAGCTATTTAAAAGTCAACTTAAAGGGGGGGGATTCTTTTTGCCAGGAGTTTTTTTTACCACTTTCCTTTAATTTACAGTAGAAGAGATCATTCCAGGTGTTTTATTAAAGGTTCAAACAGAATATGAGAACATCAAGCTTGTGTTTTTAAATGTCTATGCGCCCACTAATGGGGTGAAAAGTGGCATTTTTAAACATTTTAGATGATACTGTTAAAACCTGTAGTGGTGATGATTTGATGTGTTTTGGAGGTGATATTAAACAGGAAATCCCACCTTAGACAGGAATCAATTAGAGCCATCCTGCATCATGTCGTAGTCTGAATCAACTGACTGAGGCACATGAGCTGTCTGATGTGTGGAGGGTTTTTAACAGTAATCATAGACAATACACCTGGAGTCACGCAAAAGAAAATGTTTTATCCCTGGCCAGACTGGATCACCTCTATATTTTTAAAAGGTGTTTTATTCAGCCTGTGGGTTTTACTGATCATTGTTTAGTCTCCTACTCCGTTTTTATCAAAAAGGTTTGTTTAAAGAGCGCCTATTGGCATTTTAACACAGCCCTTTTAAACGACCAGGCTTTTAGAAATGCTTTTAAGTTATTTTGGTTTTCTCACAGAGAGCGCAGGCCTGCCTTCAACTGCATTCAGCAGTGGTGGGACTTTGGAAAAACACAAATCAACAACTTTACCAGCAGTTCATTCGCAATGTCAGCAGAGATTTAACCTGGACTTTGAGGGATCTGGAGAGACAGGTAGAAGAACTACAGTCTTTAGTCGCTTCTACAGGAAATCAAGGGCATTTAGACTCCCTCAAGTCCAAACAGCCTGCTATAGCCAACCTGCTGTGCGTCTCAGCACAGGGAGCTCTGGTCAGGGCACGACTTATGAACATCTCACAGATGGACGCCCCCTCCCAGTTCTTCTTTGGGTTGGAGCAGAAAAATGGACAAAGGAAGACCATTCACTGTTTAAGAACGGGTAGCGGCTCTGAAGTCTCAGACTCGTCTGAGATCAGGAAGTTTGCTGCCGGTTTCTATAGAGACCTCTTTAAGAGTGAGTGGTCAAGTAATCCAGATGTGCAAAGCAGCTTTCTGAATGGTCTCCCTCAGGTCAGCAGGAACAACAACAGAGAGCTAGCCGCAGAAATAACACTGGAAGAGCTGCACAGAGCCACCATGAGCCTGCAGCGTGGCAAAGCTCCAGGGATAGACGGCCTTCCTGCTGATGTCCTTTTGGTACATCTTAGGACAGGATCTGCTCGAGGTAATCAATGACAGTCTCCAGAACGGAAAGCTCCCTCTGAGCTGCAGGAGGGCCGTCATCACCCAGCTGCCGAAGAAGGGAGACCTACAAGACTTGAAGAACTGGAGGCCGGTCTCTCTGTTGTGCACGGATTACAAAATCCTGTCCAAAGCTCTGGCCCTCAGACTGAGGGAGGTTATGGCGTCCTTCATCCACCCTGGCCAGACTTACAGGCTCATAAGTGACAATGTCACATCGATTCGAGATGTTTTGGACCTCTCCAGTTCATTGGCAGTAGAGACTGGTCTTATTTCCATTGACCAGGAAAAGGCTTTTGACCGGGTTGAACACCAGTACTTATGGCAGACTCTGGCTGCTTTTGGGTTCAACCCAGGCTTTATAACCATGGTCCAGGTTTTCTATACTGACATTCCAGGCTGAGTGCTCCTTTTAACATCCAGAGAGGGGTGAGGCAGGGCTTCTCTCTCTCTGGTATGTTGTACTCTCTGGCCATCGAGCCTCTACTCCATAAGCTAAGAATGGTTTTAAAAAGGTGTGTGTTTCCCCCAGTGCAGTGTATCTTTTAAATTATCAATTTATGCAGATGATCTTATCGTCCTTGTAAATACACAAAAAGACATTGATATTTCATCTGACACTGTAAATAACTTTGGTTTTATATCTTCTGCAAAGGTGAACTGGGGGAAGAGCGAGGCTCTGATGGTTGGAGAGAGGCTGGGGGATCGGCTCAGGCTGCCTGGAGGTCTGGTCTGGAAAAGGCGAGGACTCAAACACCTCGGAGTCTTCCTGGGAGATGAGACCCAAATCAAAAAAAATTGGGACAATGTCCTAGAAAAAGTCAAAGGTCGACTGTTAAAATGGAAATGGCTGATGCAAAAAAATGTCGTACAGAGGCCGAACACTCATTGCAAACAACCTGGCCTCCACCTTCTCTCCTGGCAGAGGTACAACGGGTTTTAATAGATTTCTTTTGGGGCAAGATGCACTGGCTCACAGAGTGTCCTTTTCCGTCCTAAGGAGGAGAGGGGACAGGGTCTAGTCCATCTGGCCAGCAGGGGCGCTGCCTTCCGCCTCCAGTTCCTACAGAGGTTGCTGACTGGGCCAAGAGATACTCTGTGATGACCTCTATCCCGGTGCATCCTGCAACATTTTAACACCCTGGGTCTGGATTTTAGCCTGTTCTTAATGAATGATACCAAGATAATCACACCATCTCTTCCTGTTTTTTACAAAAGTGTTTTTAAAGTCTGGAAACTTTAAAAAAAAAGAGAGAAGGCAGCAGGGGGACTCCCTGCACTGGCTGCTGCAGGAGCCTGTCCTGTACGGGACTGTTTTAGATCATCCCCGCTGGGCAGAAGTCACCCTGTCCAGAGTGCTGTGGGCTGCGGGGGTCTCCATGCTGGGCCAGGTGGAGGAGCTAGCCGGGCCCCAACTAGAAGACCCCACGGGGCTGGCCAACAAGAATCAAGGAGAAAGTACTTGACCACTGGAAACAAAGGCTAACAGGTCAGGACATCCTGCTTTTAAACTCATTCACAGATGGTTCTATTTCCCCCAATGTGGAGGACCCTTTCCCCGCCACTTTCCTGGCACTGGATACAAAAGACTCTTCTGGGCCTCTGGTGAAGCCAGCTCACCCGGTCTCCCTGGAGGGAGCTTCGGGTAAAACTCTCTACAAACTAATGGTAAAAACACTGAATATAAAGAAACTTAATGGATGAACTGACACTCCTTGGAGGAGCTATCTTGGTTTAGACCAAGAATTCAAACCTCAGTGGAGGTCGCTGTACAAACCTCCACTCAGTAAAAGACACGAAGACCTTCAGTGGATGGTGCTCCACGCCATCATGGCAGTAAACGCTTTTGTCTCCATAATCAAAACTACAGTGGAAGACAAATGCCCATTCTGTGGTAGTCGAGAAACCATCTTTCACTGTTTTTATGAGTGTCACCGTCTTTCTGATTTCTTTCTGTTTTTACAAGTTGTTTTTACCAGTTTTAAAGAAGTTTTTAACAAGCAGGTTTTTATTTATGGTTTTAGATACACGCGCCAACACAAACACAAACACAAAAGCCAGCTTTTAAACTTTGTTTTAGGGCAGGCCAAGATGGCAGTGTATATAACCAGGAAGAGGAAGATAGAGGAAAACCTCCAGATTTAGTCCGTCCCTGTCTGTATCAACATGATTAAATCCAGAGTATTGGTTGATTTTAGTTTTTATAAAGCAGCAGGTGACCTGGACTCTTTTAATGATCTGTGGTGTTTCCAAGAGTTTTTATGTTCTGTGACAGCTCAAGAACTTGTTTATGCTGATTACCTTGTGTGAATCTTTTATTTATATATTTATTGCCGAAATGTGTATTTTAAAATAATTTATTAGGTGGTACAATGTGTGTAGTTAAATAGTGCCTAATAAAGTTATTTTCAAAAAGTGTGTGAGCTGAGAGCTGGTTGCGGTTAATGAGGGGTTTGTGCGATTTTGTTCTATTTGTTGATAATTCTGTTTATATATATATAGTGTATTGTCGGTTATAGGGTTTGTGGTGTTGCGGTGTACACGGAGGAGGTGTTAGGTGGTGCGTGTGTGTGTGAGTGTTTGCAGTCGGCCGCGGGGAGGGTGGTGGGGCACAGCAGCGTGAAGTCCGCTGCTAGAATGAACAACGCGGTTGTCATTTTTCAAGACAGCGTAGAGAAGGCGAACACGTGGTGGCGACCGGGATTGAAGTGAGCGATACGTTCGTATCTGTTCTGCCTCTCGCCACACCGGCGGTTAAAGTGACTCTGTCTAACGTCCCCCCGTTTATTAGAGACGAGACTTTGATAAGAGAACTGTCCAGACACGGAAAGATAGTGTCTCAACTAAAGAAAGTGTCCTCAGGATGCAGGTCCCCTCTGTTAAAACACGTGATGTCCCACAGAAGGCATCTATTTATGATCATGAATAACAGGACTGAGGACCTGAACCTGGTGTTTAAACTCAGAGTGGAAGAGTTCGACTACGTGAACTCTTCCACAACGTCAAACAACACGAAGTGTTTCAGCTGTGAGAAGGAAGGACACCAGGCTAAAGCGTGTCCACAGAGAAATAAGACAGCTGACACTCAGGAAAAACAGGAGGGGACAGGGGGGGGTCCAGCAGGAAGGGCAGGAGGGACAGGAGGGGACAAGTGGAGTCCAACAGGAGAGTCAGGTGAGTGAGGAGGGACAGGAGGTCACAGGGGAGATCCCAAAGGAAGGTCAGGTGAGTGAGGAGGGGACAGGGGGGGGGACAGGGGAGGTCCCAAAGGAAGGTCAAGTGAGTGAGGAAAGACAGGAGGGGACAGGGGGGGTCCAACAGGTAGATCAGGTGAGTGAGGAAGGACAGGGGGGGTCCAACAGGTAGATCAGGTAGGTGAGGGGGAACAGGGGGGGTCCAACAGGTAGATCAGGTAAGCGATATTGACATGGAGGGTGATGAGGAGGTGCTTAAAGTTCCTCATCTGAAAAGAAAGACCAGGAGCAACAGTGGAAGCTCAAAGGCAAAAAAAGGAACAGTGAAGAAAGGAGGGAGAGGAGCAGCAGAGTCCGAGTCCAACATGGAGACCGACTCTGCTGACAGTGAATCCTCCGACTTCAGGACAGGAAGCCAAAAGAGCACAAGAAGCTACAGTGCGGGGAAGATAAAAGTGTTTCTCCAGAAAACAAAGAATATGAAAGGATTGAAAATAGAAGATTATTTCTCTGATAAAGAGCAGCTCTCAAACTCTGCCCGGCTGCACATGAGCAGCAAAGGCAGAGGAGGCTTCACTGACCAGGAGATATATAGACTCAAAATATTGTTCAAAGAATTAGACAACAGAAAAACAAAAACAATGATGAAGATGATGAATAAAGTTTTACATCCTGATTACCAATCAGTCCTGTTTTTGTGTGGGTTTTTTATATTTTACAACATGAGTCTTTTAGTTCGTTGAATATAAACGGAGCCAGAGACGCGGCGAAGAGGTCTCTGATGTTCCAGCAAATGAAACTTAAAAGAACTGAAGTGGTGTTTCACACCAGAGTCTTTGGAAGTGGAGGAGGTGGTGGAGGGCAGACTACTGGTGGTGAGGGCAAAGGTTGAGCAGTTTTATTTTGTTTTTATGTTTATGCTCCTGTCTTAGAACCCGACAGAGTCTGTTTTGTAAAGGTTTTAGACACAGTTTTAAGCAAAGTTAAAATTTATGATTTTTTATTTTTAGGAGGAGATTTTAATTGTACAGAAGATGATGTTTTAGACAGGACCCATCTAGAACCCCACAGTGCATCGCAGCGTGCACTGAGGCAGCTGCTGCAGGCCCATGACCTTTGTGATGTGTGGAGAAGGATGAATGACAATAAAAGACAATAGACCTGGACTCATTGCAGAGGGAATTTAATTTCCATGGCGAGATTGGACCGGTTTTATTGTTTTAAACATAATTTTAACATCTTCAAAAAGTGCAATATACTCCCTGTTGGTTTTACGGATCACGCGCTGGTTGTGTGCAACGTTTTTATCTCTAAATTAAAGTCCAGAAGTGCATACTGGCATTTTAACACGTCTCTTTTATGTGATGCACATTTTAAGGATGTTTTTACATTTTAAAACTGTGGTGGGACTGTGGGAAGGTTGAGATAAAGCAGCTCTGTCAACAGTATACTCTCAATGTTACAAGAGACATAACCAGATCTATGGAGGATCTAGAGACGGAAATTGTGGAGTTGCTGAATTTAATAGATTCCACTGGAAATCGAGATCATATTAAAGATCTCAAGTCTAAAAAATCTGCTCTTACAGACCTACTGGGCACTAAGGCTCAGGGGTTGCTGGTCAGGTCACGGTTCCAGACGGCAGCGCTCATGGATGCACCATCGAAATTCTTCTTTGGAATGGATAAGAAGAACAGACAAAGCAGAATCATCCACACTCTGCGATCTCCTGAAGGAGAAGAACTCAGTGACAGCAAGGAGATCCGGAAGAGAGACGTGAGTTTTTATAATGATCTGTACAAAAGTGAATACACTGAGAACAATGCCATGTATGAATCATTCTGTGGAGAGCTGCCCAAAGTCCCACAAGATGTGAACACTGGGTTGGATGGGCCCCTGTCGATGCAAGAACTCTACACGGCCCTGCAGAGCATGGAGGGGGGAAAGGCCCCGGGCATCGACGGGATTCCGGTAGAGTTTTTTTAAGATTTCTGGAACGAGATGGGCGAAGATCTTTTAACTGTTTTTAACGAGAGTTTTAGAGACTTGGTGCTGCTGATAAGCTGCAGGAGGGCAGTAATAACTCTCCTGCCAAAAAAAGGAGATCTTCAGGAGATCAAAAACTGGCGTCCTGTGTCACTACTATGCACGGATTACAAGATCCTTTCCAAAGTGCTGGCAAACCGTCTGAGAGAGGTGATGGGGCAAGTGATTCACCAAGACCAGACCTACTGTGTGCCTGGTAGGTCTATCCTGGACAATGTGTCCTTAATTCGGGATATTGTGGACTTCTCTAGTTCATTAGGCATAAAAACTGGTCTCATTTCTCTAGACCAGGAAAAGGCTTTTGACCGGGTTGAGCACCTTTACCTCTGGAAGACTCTGGAGAGGTTTGGCCTCAGCCCATGTCTCATAGCTATGATCAAGGTTTTGTATCAGGACATTGAGAGTGTACTGAAGATTAATGGAGGCCTGAGTGCACCTTTTAAAGTGCACAGGGGGGTGAGACAGGGCTGCTCGCTCTCAGGGATGTTATATGCACTTTCTATCGAACCCATGCTAAATAAGATAAGAGCTAACATTGAAGGTTTGATTTTAAATGATTTTTAAAAAAGCCACATTTTATCAGCATATGCAGACTACATCATCGTCATTGTAAAAAAACAGAAGGATATTCAAGAACTCGGAAAAATTGTCAGTGATTTTAAAACCATGTCAGCTGCCAGAGTAAACTGGGGGAAATGTGAAGCGCTGGCAGTTGGAAGTTGGGAGGGGGGTCTACCCAGCCTGCCGGGGGGGTTGATGTGGAGAAGAGACGGTCTCAAATACCTGGGGGTATATGTCGGCAATGAGTCCATAGTTCAGAAGAACTGGGAGGGGGTGGCTGAGAAAATACAAGGAAGACTCAACAAATGGAGATGGCTGAAACCACAGTTATCGTACAGAGGCAGAACATTGATAATTAACAACCTGGTAGCTTCTGCTCTGTGGCATCGGCTTGCATGCATGGAACCACCAAAAGGACTCACACAAAAACTACAAGCCATTTTAACAGATTTCTTTTGGGACAGATTACACTGGGTGCCCCAGTGTGTATTGTTTTTACCAAAGGAGGAGGGGGGGCAAGGGCTGGTGCACATTCAAAGCAGAATAGCCACTTTTAGATTACAGTTCATCCAGAAATATCTCGCAGGTCCACAGGATGTTGTTTGGAGACAAGTGACAAACAGCATCCTGAGGGGGACAACTGGTCTGGTTTTAGACATGGCACTGTTCTTAATGGATTTTAAGCTTTTAAAACTGTATGGATTATCTCCTTTTTATCAGTCACTTTTTAAGACATGGAACCTTTTTAAATGGAAAAGGCTGGAACCTGCAAACTCTCTGCACTGGCTATTGGAAGAGCCGCTAATCAATGGAGCCAGGCTGGATGTCCAGAGCAGCTCAACACCAGGCCTCACCAGTATGCTGTGCACCACCGGAGCTGTAACCCTGAGGAAAATAGATGATGCAGCAGGTCCTGGACTAACCGACATCCCGGCTGTGGCTTCTCTCATTGGACAGAGGTCCATGCGACAGGCAGAGAGAATTTTTATTTATGGTTTAAGAGACTCACAGATGAGGAGGTAAAGATGCTACAGGAGTACAGTACTGGAACCGAAACCCCCGACGACAGCGACCCCTTTCCAGAGTTAGGTTTTAGTCCAAATCTGGACGGGCTCACAGGACCTTTTTTAAATAAAACGGACTGGAAACAGGTAGACCTGTACACAGCCAAAGGAAGAGCCATGTATGAATGTTGTGTTTTAACCCTGAATGTGAGGACTGACACGGTGTGGAGGAGAAGACTGGATGTGGACAGCAATGTCAAACCAGTGTGGAAGGTTTTATACAAACCACCTTTGAAGAAAAGGACTGGTGACCTGCAATGGAGGATTTTATACGTGCCATCGCGGTTAACAGTTTTATTTCTATCATCAACCCAACAGTCAAATGCAATTGTCCATTTTGTGGAGAAGCAGAAACAGTTTTTCATGCTTGTAAAAGACTCTGTTACCTTTTTAATACACTTCAGAATGTTTTTAAACAGTTTGATGAGCCATGGAATAAGAGTGCCTTCATCCTAGGAGTTGGATATAGGCAATCCAGCCAGTGCAAGTGGAAATGATTAAATTGGATAGTAGGAGAAGCCAAAATGTCCATCTACAGCAGCAGGAAGAACAGAGTAGAGGACAGGACAGGACAAGAAGCTCTTCCTGTTTTTATCTCGCTGCTGAAGGCCAGAGTCTGGGTAGATTTTAGGTTTTTTAAAGAAATGAAGAACATGGATGGCTTCATCAAACAGTGGTGTTTTAATGACGTAATATGTTCTGTGATTGACGATGTTTTAATATTTAATGTTATTTTCTAGGTAGGTTTTAATATTGTTCTGAAATGTACTGTACAGATCCACTTATTGTCATTGAAACATTGACAGTAGTTTTGTATAAATTTTGAAAAATAAAGGTTTTAAATCTCTCTCTCTCTCTCTCTCTCTCTCTCTCTCTCTCTCTCTGACACACACACACACACTGATAAGGTGGTGTTAAGCGATACAGAGGATCAGATATAGTCAACAAGTTAATACCTAGCCAGACAAGGTCGGCTTAGTACGAGCACAGACTAGGCCATGGTAATATGTGCCAGATAACAGCACATGGCCAGCTTGACCAAGCTTAAGACCAACACAAACCATGATAATGTGTTCATTAGTGTAAAATTGACAGAGGCATGGTCTTTATTTTGCTTGAACATTACAGTACCTTAGATAATCGTTTACTCAAGAGTAGAGCCAAGCAAACCACATTGCTGCAATTATTAGTAATTTATTAAATTGATGACAATTTCCATAATATAATAATCATGTATATATATTATAAAATCCCCAAATATTTGCTGGTCATAGCTTGGAAATGTATCTGTTTGTTTTCTCTATTTCAAAATCACTGCAAATTCCGCATTTGTTATGTTTGTTTTAATATTTGATTATTGCAAAACTTGTGATGAGTGTCATTATTTTTAATCATTTGTATAAATTGTGAGGTTGTTGAATTCAGAATTGAACAGATAAACAACCGAATAAAGCATTTGTACTGCCCAGCAGCCTAAGCCTATTATCCTCTCGTGGTAATTGTTGTAACTCAAGCCAGTTATCTAAAATGGATCCTGTCCCATATGTTTGATTATCTACTCGTATGCTCTCCTCCTGCAGTACATATACCTGCTGTTACCATCATCTGAATCCATTATTTTGAAGGTATTTCTGATTATGGCCCTTTTCCAGACCCTGCACAAGGCAACAAAGCCGAGTTAATCCAATTAATCATGTGTAAGCAGATGACCAAGTCTGTTATGATCAACTATTTACATTGCAGTGGCCTCTATGATTTCCATTATGAGACACACAACACCTTTGTTTTGTGTTTATTAGAAACTACAATGGCAGTAGAGCACATACCCCCACCAGGGCCCAATAGTACCATTAAATTCCATCAAGCTGTACCAAAATAAACACACTTATAGAAATCAGTCCCCTAAATATAAATTGTTTATTTAACAAGGATCCTTAAAATTATTTCCTGGAAAATTCATTAAAATGTCAATAAAACGCCATTTTTCGCAAAGTGGAAAAGGTGGCAACATTTTATGAATTCTTCTTTTTGTCAAATACCACAATTACACAAAATTTCTGTTTTTGCGTTTTGCTGCAAACTAACTAACAAACAGATGAAATGATGACACTCATTTTTAGATATATGTGGATTGAGCAATTTGGTCAAGTAAGCCGTCATTTATTAATGCGCGTCTATTTGCGCTGATTCGGTAAAGATGCTTGGAGCGGCCAAAAAGATCGAAACTCTGCCTTGTTTTAGAGCAACAATTTATCACATCGTGTTTCAGGGATGTCTAATTGACTCTGACGTCACGGAATTAGTTCTAATTTGATAAAGTACCATTTACAATTTTCCCCTTGTTACAACAGTCATGTGCAATTCTTCTCTTTTCACTGATCAGACATCTGCCCATTCCGTCTTTGAACTGTTCGATACTGGTCACACGGTGTAACTTACTACATTGCTGTGAACCAGTCGTTATAATTTTTGATTATGTGCTTGTAGATACAACAAGTTCTATCACCATCTCTCTAATGAGATATAAATGACTTGTGAGCTCAGTGAGGACTCCACAGCTTCAGTAATTAACGGGTAGTTTGGTGAAATGACATCAATACGGAAACTGTGTAAAGTGACGGTGGTGGCCGAACTAAGCAGCGAGCGAAAGGCAAGTGATCAAAACGCCGGTTACTAGAATATGGTCGTTTCCGTTCTTCCCACAAACATACAAACAGTCGGGGAATGAATACAAAGCAATTCATCGATTTAGTATGACGAATGTAATCATTGCTCTGTGAATACGTCAACATCGAACAAGAGTCACTAAATGCTGTACGTCACGTTCTGCTCTATCTTAGCCCAAAAGAAAGGGCAGTATTGGGACTAAAACACCAGGTATAAGACTAACATTTAACATCAATGGCGGCTGTTGATAACACAGTTCATTTTCGCAATATCAGAACTTACACAACTGGCGAATGTCAAGGCTCCCAGAACAGCTCCCATGGCTGCCCAGTTTCAGACCAAAAGTTTGTAGTAACAGTCCGTAAATCCGTGTTCTTGCTTCCGATAATTTTGTGTCTCTCCAGGGTAGGTTTAAAACAGAGCTGAAATTAAGTGCTGGACCACAGTCTATGTCCTGGACACAGGAGTTTAGTCTGAAATCCTCATTATGCCCGGGCAACACTGGCTGCGTGAGCAGCGCATGACGCCTGCGCCACGCGTCTGCTTCTTGTCACGGGCGTCTGTTGTTCAGACAGGCATCTTGTCAGCGCTGAGCTGCAATTTGGGATGTCTGATATGACTAATATTTTTCCTCACGCAGCAAGTGTGGCTGCTTCATTAAACCTTTAGATTTACTGAAGTGCTGTTATTTGTTCATTATCAGAGGTCTGTATCAAGCTCATCAGACCCAAGTCCACAACTTTTCAAAATTAAAGCTCTGCAATTCCGCTCAGTGTAAAGCATTGGATGTAACAACAAAGTGAACGTTATGCTTTTACTTTGAAGACAAATTGCCAAACAGGAAGTGATTCTGTGAATGCTTTCACATGACGGAGATCAGCGCCTGTGTTGTATAAAGCTGCTTCCAGACATGCACTGGACTCCAGAGATCCGTTTCTCCGCAGGGACTGTATGTGTGAACAGGGAAACCTATTTGATGTTCCATAGTTTAATAATAGAGAAAATTAAAGAAAAAACTAAAAACTAGAACCCTACATTAGCTACATAAGCACTCTTCATCAGCTCCAAATGAGCTAAATAACCACTGTATACATTTTCAAAGTGACTTAGGGACTTTGTTGTGCAATAGAGATGGACAACATACAAAAAAAACGTTTTTTAGACACAATAGTGAATTTTACATGAATAAATTAGTCCTAATGTGCTGCGTTGAGATGGATGCATACAAAAAGGGTTATTATAACCTGCCAATGAATCCTTATTTCGGCAGGGTGTTATTTTATTTAAATAGATCTTTTAAAGATCAGTTAAGTTACATTTTTCTCCCAGCTGTTGTGCCAATGAATCAAAAGCCAAACATAACAATTGGCAACACTTCCTCTACCCATTTCAAAATAAAAGCTCTCCAGCTATTCTGTTGACTGAAGCCATTCATTTGTTTTTTAAACAGCTTTTATTCTAAAATATTTGAGGAGATGCATGACTTCATACTGTAAAGTACTGGTATTTATTTCAGTATAAAGGACCAGTTTTATACAAGGAAATACATTTGTCCCACCAGAAACCTCACAAAGGTTGTAGTTATAGGCTGTTAAAAGTTATTGAAGAGAACTCCAGATGATGGGCAGTAGTCTCTGTCACAATGCACGATGAGTGAACATTTCACGATGAGCGAACATTTCATAAAGGATTGATGACACAAAGCCAGACCTCTATGACCAACGCTGGCAGCATGAACAACAGACAACCGCAACATACAGCGTTTCCGTGGCGCAACCGCAGCCAGTGTGTCCAGGGCCTGACAGTTCACGTTCTTTTCTGCTTGTAGCACCTACTGGAAACTAAGCAAGACTGAACCATGCAGTGAACAGAGAGAGGGGTGAAATATAAAGGCTATCCTTACAATTTTGCTAAAAACATTAACTAACTAATAATACTAACAATCTGTTCTCTGTTCACTGAGGTTTAAAATGACACTTTATACATTTCTTTTGTTCTGACGGGAAAAAAGGAAACATTTTTCTTATTCAGCAACGAGTACATTGATTTATCATTGCAGCTGCCTAACTTGTCTGTGCTAGGCCCATGGAAGTTTCCTAACTTTCCCCCGCCTTAAGGCTGATTGTTGCTTCTGTGTCGAAGCTACGCCGTAGGTCAATCCCAGTCTTACATCCTTTCAGTTACATTACATTACATTTCATTTAGTTGACGCTTTTATCCAAAGCGACTTACAATAAGTGCATTCAACCATGAGGGTACAAACCCAGAACAACAAGATTCAAGAAAGTACACTTTTCTTCAAGAAAGCCAAACTACAAAGTGCTATAGGTTAGTGCCATATAAGTGCTACTAAATCGCTCCTTTTTTAAAATGTATTTATTTATTTTTTCTTTTTATTCAAGGTATAGTCGGAAGAGATGTGTTTTTAGATTGTGGCAGAAGATGTGTACACTTTATGCTGTCCTGATGTCGTTGGGGAGCTCGTTCCACCATTTAGGAGCCAGGACAGCAAACAGTGGTGATTTTGTTGAGTGTTTAGCTCGCAGTGAGGGAGCAACAAGCCGATTGGCAGATGCAAAGCGGAGTGAATGGGCTGGGGTGTAAGGTTTGACCATGTCCTGGATGTAGACTGGACCGATCTGTGTGGAGCACGGTACGCAAGTACCAATGTTTTGAAACGGATGCGGGCAGCCACTGGTAACCAGTGAAGGGAGCGGAGGAGTGTGAGTGAGATAAATTCAGGATTGATTTTAAGATTATTTTAATAACTATCAAAGCTCAACGTGGGCTGGCCCCTAATTACATTTCACTGCTCTTGACTCCCTACAATCCAAATCGCAACCTGAGATTGGCCAGCCTGTCCTTGTTAGCTGTCCCTAGGTCAAGGCTGGTTACTCAGGGTTGTTATGGAAGTTTTCTGGAAGCTGGTGAAAGGAGAACTCAGGCAGCAGCTGATGTCTTATGCAAAAGGTTTTAATGTAGACTTGATGCATCAAGGAGACCAGAAGGTGGAACAATATACAAAAGCTAACAGAGTAACATGAGTAATTGTCACCCCCAAATCTGAAGATGTCTCCCACAGCATCCCCATATATCTCCTTCTACTTGCATCACCCATTCTAACAGCCCATCCAAGAATGGCTAGAATTGCTGTCACTCTCTATGTTACATGTAGGTGTTCACATCCTGTTGGATAGTTAAGCCTAAAGTCTGCATAACTAAATTACATTGTGTCCTTGCGTCTTGCCACTGGTGAAATACGCAAGAGTTATAGTTGGTGAGAGTTGAAGTTGGTGCCTCTCTGTCTGGCGCATCTGAGTTAGATACAGTAATGTGCGAGGATGGTCAAATATTTCTCAACAAGGGTGACCAGGCTTTCTCCGTCAGGGCCCAGAGGCTCTGGAACTCCCTGCCGAGTTTAGGCTCGCCAAATCACTACCTGTCTTTAAATCACTGCTCAAATCTTTTTTTATAGGAAAGCATTTTTAACATGTTATTCGTAACTCTGGTGCTACTGTGATGTTTTTATTCCTTTTTATCTTACTTTTATTGCAACTATATTTTATGTAGTTTCTTACATGGGACAGCTTTTGAATCTACTGCTGATGATAGCAGGCTTTTGACGTTATTACGATTAAAAGGCCGAAACACCTGATGACGCCAACAGAAGATTATTATTTTCATTACAACAACACGTCTGACAGAGTTTAAATATGATGGTAACACAACTGTTCCTGGTCTCTCCCCCTCTTTTCTCTCCCCTCTTTTCCACCCACCTCTTATCTCTTCCACATCTTTCTTCGCCAACCCCTACCGGTCAAGGAAGATGGCCGCCCACACTCAGTCTGGTTCTGCTAGAGGTTTCTTCCAGTTAATGATAAAGTTTTTCTCTGCAGTCGCCAAAGTGCTGCTCATTATGGGAACTGTAGGGTTTCTCTATAAATTTGAAGGTCTTGACCATAATGATGTGATTTGGTGCTTAATATTGAATACCTTTTATTTTTATTCATTCCTTTTTTTGCCATAGTGGCAGTCGACCATGCCACGGGGCTCTCCCACACACAGCCAGAGATGGCTCTGTTGCTTTGCAGCATCTATTATTTGTCTTTACACACACACACACACACACACACACACACACACACACACACACACACACACACACACACACACACACACACACACACACACACACTTCTTCAGCTTTTTAGCTCAGTCTCTCCTCTTTGAGTGTCTCAGTCTCTCTCCTCAGTGTCCGTCCTCGGAGTCGCTCTCTGAGGAAGCTCTGCTGCTGCCTTTTGTATCAGGGGATCAATCATCTAACAGTTCTCACCTGGGCTGATTGATCCTCAGGTGAAGGTGCTCTCCCAGCTATCTCCACAGCCATGTATTTTGTGAAGCACTTTATAACCTTGTTTAGATAAGTGCTGTACAAATAAAGTAATTATTATTATTATTGTTGGATTGTTTGTTGTTTTTTTGGGAGGGGGGTATGTGGTTGTGTGTGCTTTTGGAATGTGTTCTGTGTTAATTTCTTCTTTTTTTCTCTCTCTCTGTTCATATATATGGGCTTAGCATTTATGATGCACAATATCTGAGGCAGTTATGGTGAATATTCTGACATGTAATTGTAGAGGATTGGACAAACTAAAAAGGATTAAGCAGGTTATGGGCAGGATTAAAGAGTTACATGAAAAAATACTTTTTCTTCAACAAAACTCATGATGAGCAGGGGCGTGGAGAGGGTGAGGAGGAGATAAATCAGTCACACTACAGGTTCAGAAGGTGACTGAAGACCCAGCTGGTAGATGGATCACAGTTCAGGGAACTCTTCACTTTTAAAGAATAAATTTAACAAATGTATATGATCCTAACGATGATGAAACACAATTTTAGAGTGTCTAGGATATCGCCAACCTCCCTTGGCATTATGTTATAGCCGGCTATAAAAATTATACTCTAAATCCTGCTAGAGACTGCTCATCTGGTACAGAAAATACACGTGCAAATGTTGGAAAATTGATACATAATTTCATGAAAGAATTAAATATACTTATTATTTGGCGGCACATCAAACCTGATTCATCAGCATACTCGTGGTACTCTGGCACATATCAGATTTACTCCTGTATTGATTATTTCTTAATTCCTGCACAATTACTTTCTAAAATTTAAAGGGGACATAGCATGCCCATTTTACCACAAGTTGATATGGTTCCTTGGGGTCTTAATGAAATATCTGTAACATACTTTGGTCAAAATACCACAAGGATCATATAAAACAGCACCCTTTTTACCCTGTATAGAACAGCCCTCCACAGAGTGACCTGTTTTGAGTGCCTGTTCCTTTAAATGCAAATGAGCCAGCTCCCCCCCTCCCCCTCTCCCCCCATGATTTTAAACGATATAAATTACATAGTTTATATGATATAAATTATCAAATATGCATCCCATACTTTGTATTCCCCTTCTGTTGTCCTGGAGTTTTAATTTTCCCAATCACATAATTAAATGTCCCCCTCTGCCCATCCACTACAAGCACACAAGCAGACAGACAGAGAGAGAAAGAGAGGGGTGGGGGGGGGCTATGAAGACCATCATTTACCCCCGAACCCCGACATTCAACGGGTACAACAACAAGCGGAGAAAGCAGAATCGCGGGCTGACCTTATATATACAGTCTATGGGGCTGACCAGCGGAGAAATGCTCGTCCCGTGTGACCAGCCAGGCGGCTGCGTGCTGGAGAACGGCGCTGCGCTGCCTCGCAGCGGCGCTTCCGCGTCCGGTGTACCCCGGCGTAACTACTGTAACCCGGCGTAACTACTGTAACCCGGCGTACAGTAGAGCTGAACACTGCGGAAGTCTTCCACACAGCCAGAAGACCGCTGCGAGGCAGCGCAGCGCCGTTCTCAAGCGCGCAGCCGCCTGGCTGTTCACACGGGACGAGCATTTCTCCGCTGGTCAGCCCCATAGACTGTATATATAAGGTCAGCCCGCGATTCTGCTTTCTCCGCTTGTTGTTGTACCCGTTGAATGTCGGGGTTCGGGGGTTACAGTAGCGCTGAACACTGCGGAAGTCTTCCACACAGCTGGCTGTGTGGCGCTGACACAAATTCCAGCTCACGCACGGGAGAGCGAGCGGTCGCTCCCGAGCAGCTGCTGCAGCCTCCCAGTCCCAACGATCCAGACAAATGTCACATGTGAGTGAATCGCGGGCTGACCAGCGGAGAAATGCTCGTCCCGTGTGAACAGCCCGGCTGCGTGCTTGGGAACGGCGCTGAACTGCCTCGCAGCCTCGCTGCCTCCGGTGTAAACCCGGAAGTAACGAGTGTGGGGGGATGAGGTGGGGGGTGGGCCAAGACCATGTAGGGAGACTTCCAGTTCCTTGTTACGACACAATACACAGGAAGCTCAATCGAGTCGCTCAAGCATGACGTTTCTGACTTAGAGGAACTATAACAAAACGCGCGAGTGTTTTTTCCCCAGAGTTTTTCGGTTGGTAGACATGCCAGATACCCACATTAACGTGTAGAAGCACTAACAAAGTGGAATTTGCATGCTATGTGCCCTTTAAATAAATACCACAGCGGCAGTATTACACTTATTGCTAATTCAAGGATGCTCTGCTATCCCCCAAAATGGCAAGAAACAATGAAAACACAGTTAAAACTGCAACAATATAACACAGATTTAACAGTGACATTTCTGATATTCGCATTAAATGTAATGAAGTGAAGGGAACATTGTTTTAGAGTTTGGGAGTGTAGGCAGATAGCAGAAATCTGGAAAAAGTTGAATCGTAAGATAGATGAAATCCTCAATGTAAAGCCTCCTCTTGAACCAAAGAAATTTATAATTCAGTGTAGTGCCACAATCCCATATAGGGGTGGAGAATGTTATTTGTCAGTGAAAATGGAAAAAAGGTTCTTTTTATTAACCAAAATGTTATACAAAAAAAAGGAAACATGAACCCTGGGAAATCCAACAAAACCAAAATCATACTAAGGCAAAAAAAGAACAAAACTAGTGAAATCTGCAGCCTCATAACAAGCTGCCAACTGTCACACTGACACAAAGAGGACCCAAAAGCACGACTCGACAGACTCACAGGTAAGTACAAAAGGCTTTACTGGATTAGGCAGGGTTCGGTACACAAAAGACAGCCAAAATTCGCTGTGCAAAAAACAGGTCAAAACCATAGACAGTATATAAAGATGGATGTAGTGTCTGTGATGTCACAGTGGGCTTTTCACCCGGCGACATTTTGCCGGTGCCTGAGTCCTCCTAGTTCCTGGCTAACCCATAAATGGGCAAAAAGGATGAGCGCAAGTGGAGCTGAGGTGGGCTGAGTGAAGACAGCTGAACCACATCCACAGAGCTCAACGTTACCTGGTTAGCTCAGGCTAAGGAGCTAGGCTACATGCTACCGCTGTTGCTAACCGGCTAGCACTTGTTGTTGCTTCGGGATGGCCACGTTCGTCACAACGAACTTACCAGAGGAAATTTACCCTGAAACTATACAACAACAAAACCTATTGATCACAGTGAATTAGACTCAGTACAGATGTGTAATTATAAAACAGTATAGATATAATTAAATCTCCACAACTGCTGTTATAAACAGTGCTCATATTTATTGTATATTTATCTGTTTTCACACTGAGAAGAGTCGAGGGACTTGATGTGGACTGTCCCTCCCTAACGCAACAGGTGATGACATGTTTAGCCGCATGTTGTCTTTTAACCGCTGGCTGTAGAGGTGGTGTCCTGTAAATGGTGTGGGCTTTGTAGATAATTGGCAAACTTTTTGGAGGAAACCTGGTCTTGTTAGGTGAGACGGCGTTCATCCCACTTGGGATGGGGGCAGCTCTCTTATCTAGGAATATTACTCAGTTTATAAAATGACAACCCAGAGTTGGGACCAGGAAGCAGAGCTGCAGTGCTACACACTTCTCTGCGCTCCCTCTGGATCAGTCGCACAACCACAACCCCATAGAGATTGTGTCTGTCCACCATCCCACTAAATTATTTAAATCAAACAATAACAGAGGGAGAATTCTACACAAAAATCTAATACAAATTAACACAACCTCTGCAACAACTCAAGAAACAAAGACTTTTAAATGTGGACTTTTATACATAAGATCATTATCATCAAAGGCTATTTTACTTAATGAACTAGTCTCAGATCAAAATTGATTTATTGTCCCTCACTGAGACCTGGCTGCATCTCGATGAATATATCAGCCTAAATGAATCTACTCCCCCCAGTCATGTAAATTCACACGTTCCCCGAGAATTTGGCCGAGGAGGAGGAGTTGCTGCTATTTTTAACTCCAGTCTATCAATTAATCCTGAACCTAACCTAAGCTACAACTAATTTGACAGTCTTGTTCTTAGTCTTCCACACCCATCCAAGAAGTACCAACAGCCAATCATATTTGCTTTAGTTTACGGTGCTCCTGGGGCTTATTCTGAATTTTTATCAAACCTAGTCCTAAAAAACGATAAAATGTCGGTGACTTTAATATTCATGTTGACAATAATAATGATAGCCTTAGCGTAGCATTTATTTCAGTACTAGATTCAATTGGTTTCAGTCAGTGTGTACACCAACCTACTCATTGTTGTAACCACACACTTGACCTTGTTCTATCATACGGTGTCAAAATTGAACATCTAATAGTACTTCCGCGTAATCCAATTCTATCAGACCATAATTTAATAACCTTCGATTTTTCATTATCAGAATATATGCCACTAATAAAAAACTCCTTTTCTAGATGTCTACTGTCATGGGAATTTCTGTAAAGTCAAGCACAAATCATACAGTTTTATGATTACAGTCTTTTGGTAAGTTTAATTCGCACCTGCAGGTGGACTCAGAGTACAAATCACCAGAAGGACATTATACAATGAGCAAAGACTTAGAGGAGAATGAACATCTTTATACACTACAAGCCCCTCCCTAAGAGAAGCAAAAGGTTATCAATCAGCTTCTTTGATCTATGATCAGGGTGTGCAGACATCCTGTATCCATCTGTCCCAGCCCTCTGGAGTGACTTCTTTCATGTTCCATCTGTCCTAGAGATCCCTAATCTTCATTTACAAGACAAAAGACCCCCTTCCTGTATACACGTAAGAAATCCCTGCACCCCTCCACTCAAACCCCTTGAGTGACCCCTGCAGTGACCATTTTGTCAAGTGTCACACAAAGGGAGGAAGCCATAAATATCTATTACCTTAAGCAACACTCGTAAAGTTAGTTAACCCACGAGAACCACATCTGTTCATTCATCTTTCTACATACATGTCTGTTTCGTCTATTAATCATTACACAAATGTAAAAACAGCCAATACAATCCCCCCTTTGAGCCTAAAAGGCTCAACATCCTCTAAACATCTTTATAACATCTCATCATCCTGGAAGGGAAGAGTCCAGGATAAATTAGATTCAGGAAGTTGAACATATTGTCCAATCATAGACTTGATTAAGGAAGTAACCATAGTCTTAACACAAGGGACAATAAAACAGGCCAACAATACTAATACACAAAATTAAATCAGAATAGGCGTCAAAAATTTCAACAACACATTTTCCCAACCCGTTAGAATTACCCATCCTTCAGGAATTTCAGAGTCTTTGTTCTTCTCCTCGAACAATAGGTCATTTAGATGGGAAACTATATGCGTCATATTATCAGAAATATCCGGTATGTATGTGCAGCAATCTGTCCCGATTATGTGGCAAACACCTCCTTGACTTGCGAGCATCAAGTCTAAAGCCATCCTATTCTGCAGAGCCACATTTCTGAGGCCCTGAATACTGGGAGAAAGAGATAAAAAACCCTCACCCACTAAAGCTGTTAAATTTTCCAGTTCCAGAGCAATCTCATCTATCCTGTGTGCGTTGTTCACAGTTCCCCACCAGGGGAAGAGCCCTCCGAATCCTTTCTCCTCTGGAGACACTCTTACTGTGGAACGCTTATGTTTGGATGGCACATAATAGTGAGTATAATCTGTATGGAAGTGGGTGAGGTTAGGGAACAAGGTAACAGAGGGCACTAGTTTGGCAAAATAACAAGTCCCACACCACCCCGGTCGGAGTGACTGGAAAACATATTTCCCACACACCCACACATGTTCCCTTAAAGACCCATACCCATCACTAGAAGGCATTCTAACAACCGGGTTGTCATAACCTGGTCTATGTAAACTGATGGTATTAGTTAAATTTAACGGAGCAACATATGGCACATTATACCTGCATGTATCTGTTGCCCCTTGATCCCATATCATTCCACAGGTAGCTATAACTTTTTGCTTGCATGGTGAAGTTCCTAGATAGTGATCCTCAGCCATAACACATTGTCTAGAAAAACAAACAGTACCTAACTGTCCGGTGGGGTTTATCGTCATCACAGGTTGGTGAATTTCCTGATCTGCCACCAAAGACATATTCCAGAACCGGACTGTGGAGCCCCCATAATTAACTACACTGATATTCAGTAGTTTAAGGTTATTATTCATGTCTCGCACATTCCTATTTTTTATTGAAACACCCTGAGTGAAAGCTATCATTACTCCTAATGTCTCTGAGGTGTTTAGTGGGATGGTCTTTAGTGGGAGAGTAGTACCCACACCATGAGGGAGTTTTGCACAGACATAACAGCTCTCATTAGTGATCTTCCTGGCAGTTCCTTCATGGCTGCATACCATGCATTATTTTCAGGCTTTAACTGTTCATCAGAGAGGTCAAACAAAAGTAATCTTTTTGTTATGTCTTTTATGCTTGAGTTGTTTTGGTCTTGTTTTCCCTGCCAAGGCTTCACTTGCCACAGCAGCAGTGGCAGGACGAAGATGACAGTCAGCAAGAACAGGGAGCACTTCCCATTCTTCCAACCGCACACCAGCCGTCCCATCAGATGCCGCTGTTCGTCCATCGGCGCCATTGAATATCAGCAGTGTCTTCCTTGCCAACCCCTTGATCAGTGTGACGACTCTCTTTGAGTTTAGAGACGTGTGGCTTTAAAGGTTTCCACACCCCTGCTTACTTGCAGGCACGAAACAATCGAAGGCTGAAGGCACACTCGCTGACATCAACGCACGTTCTGTCCTGAAGAATCCACTCCTGGCTCGGGTATCCTCCTGCAATGGCTTGCATGTATCCAGGTTGCCCTCTCTGCGACCTTCACTGCCGTCTGTGTGGTGAGAAGAACTTGATAGGGCCCGTTCCACCGACGTGCTCTCCAGTTTTTCCTTCTCAGGTCCTTCACCACAATCCAGTCTCCTGGTTTCAGATTATGCAGTTCCCCGTCTATGGATTTTGGTAGGGCGTCCTTCACCTGTCTGTGGATTTCAAAGAGTACAGAGGACAGATTTATACAATATCGCAACATTTCATTTTCACATTGACTGGTCTGGGGAAGCTGCCTCTTAACAGGACCAATTCCTGTCTCCATTGGCCGTGCAAAGAGAATCTCATAAGGGCTCAAACCATTCTTACTTCTTACCCTAGCCCTCATATACATCAAAACAATCGGCAAAGCTTTTGTCCAGGTCAGCCCTGTTTCTTCACAGCATTTACCAGTTTGTTTTTTAATGTACCATTTTCTCTTTCCACTGCCCCTCCACTAGCAGGATGGTAGGCACAATGTTGCCTCATGTCGATACCCAGATACTCACCAACACTCTTTAAAGCTGCGCTTACAAACGGTGTACGTTATCACTGGATATCTTTTTGGAATTCCCCATCGCGGAATAAGTTCCCCGAGCAGTGCCTTTGCCACTGCTGAAGAATCCTGTTTCGATGTGGGGAAAGCTTCCACCCATTTGGAAAACATGTCAACAACAACAAGACAGTACTTCTTTCCCTCACTTTGTGTTAGCTCAATAAAATCCATCTGTAAATGATCAAATGGTTCGTTTGGTACTGGATGTGCAATCTGGATACCTCTACCTATATTATTTGTAGCACAAATTACACATTTCTGACAGTATGTTTGCGAGTAGTTTGAGAATCCTTTTGTAAACCAATATCTCTGTATCTCTGCTTGCATGCCCCCCTTTGATACATGGTCTTTACTGTGTATCAACTTAGCATAATAAGGAAACAGATATCTTGGTAAACAAGGCTTTCCATTTAGCCCACACCAAATTTTGTAAAACATAACAGCCTGCTTTCTTCCAAACTGATTTTTCCTCTGGTGTTGCCCTCGTCTGCAGCTCCTGTAAATCAGCATTAGGTGTTATAGTCACATCCAAAACAAACGCATCATTGACCGGCAGGCTAAGTTTTGCTGCAGCCTTCGCAGCAGCATCTGCCCTTGCATTTCCCTTTGAAACTGAATCAAGTTCTTTAGTATGTGCTTCACATTTACAGATTGCAATCAGTCTGGGTAGCAACACAGCATCAAGAAGAGCAGCAACTAATGTATGATGTGTAATGGGTTTACCTGTAGAGGTTAAAAACTTCCTATTAGCCCAAAGTCTGCCAAAATCATGTGCCAACCCCCATGCGTATCAGTGTAGATGTTTACACTCTTGTCTCTAGCATATTTACATGCTTCAGTCAACGCAACTAATTCTGCAGCCTGTGCAGAATACTGTGATGGGAGTGGTTCAGCCATAATTGTATCATACAAAGTTGTTACTGCAAAACCCACTTGGTTTCTACTAGTTGCTGGATCTCTTGATGCTGAGCCGTCAACAAACAGCTCCATTTCTGCATTTATCAGCGGTATATCCTGTAAATCTGGTCTGGGAGAACAAATTTCAGTTATTACTGCAACACAATCATGTGGCTCTCCATTACCTGGTGTAGGGAGGAGAGTAGCAGGGTTAAGAACAGTGCATCTCTTAATAGTGATGTTTGGCATTTCAAGTAACACTGTATTATATCTGAGCCACCTAGCTGTTGAAAGGTGGGAAGTCTTCTGTTCAAGCAAAATCATTGAAACAGCTTGTGGCACTAGTAAAGTTAAATCAGCATAACCCACAACATCACGTGATGCCATCACAGCCTTCTCAGCTGCTGCCACAGCTCTGAGACAGGTTGGGAGTCCTGCTGCCACAGAGTCAAGTCGTGAGGAGAAATAGGCTACTGGTCTCAGTCGTCCCCCATGGTCCTGCATCAGCACAGATGTCATGTACCCACCTCTTTCATCCACAGTCTGTGTAAAGTGCCTGGTACAGTCTGGTAGACCTAATGTCGGAGGAGATTGGATAGCCAATTTCAAATCAACAAACGCTTTCTCAGCTTCAGTTGTCCAAGTGACTCTGTTATTTGCAGTGAGGCCTTTCCCATACACAATTGCTGCTAATGGTGCCTCTATTTCCGCATAATGTGGAATCCACTGCCCCGACAATATGAAGTCATCCCTAAAAACTCATGACTTGTTTTCTTGTTTCTGGCTTTGGGATAGTTTGAATAGCTTCAATTCGTTTGGGTGAGAGGGTTTTACCCTCTGAAGCTGATTATATGGCCCAGAAAGGTAACTTTTTCTGAAACAAACTGCATTTTAGACAAACTAACCTTATGACCATTTGCTGCTAGATGTTTAAGTAAAGCCACTGTGTCCTGTACACATGTTTCCTTTTTGGGGGAACAGATCATTAAATCATCCACATACTGTAAAAGAGCATAAAGCTCAATGAGCCTCCCTTTATTAATCTCCTGTTTAAACTCACAATGATTAATAGCCTTTCTAATCATCTGCTCTGTGTCCAACATTAATTTACATGGTGTGTGTGTGTCAGTGTTCTTACGATAGTGATGTGAAAGTTGAAACTCTCCCTCCATCTCAGCGTCGGTACCAGACACATCCTTCACCGTCCCCAGCTCCACCGCTAGTCAATCGCACTGTGTGCGCCGATTCTCAGGGCACCTCCTTTGCCCAATGCCCCATTCTACCACATACTGAAACAAGCGTCAGTTCTGCCCCGTCCTCTCCCCCTCCATCGACCTCTTCCACGCCCGCGGGCTTGGGTTTGATACGCCGCCAGCTGTGCCATCTGCAGTTTCTCTGTAAACTCAGAACTTTTTTTCTTTTTCTTACTGTTAACGAGTTTTTCGGCATGGGTGGCATGTAACTCCACTGTCTCGAGATTCGCAGACTCCCATGCGATGCAGCTTGTCTGCACCATCTCACTAATCTCCGGTCTGATGCCATGGATGAAGCGATCCCTCAAGTGAGCTTCCCACGGGGTGATAGGATTCTGTCCCCCCACAGCACTAATGCTGCCTTATGAGGCCACTGTTTGCAGTGTGAACCTCTGAGAGCCTGTGGAGATAGTTGGTTACAGTCTCATCTTCACCTTGTTTACATACCGAAATTTTACTCATGTCCATTCTTGCGGGAAAAGTGTTTCTTATTTCGTCACACAGGTCAATTATGAAATGTCTATAGTCATCGTTATCAGCATGGTCCCATTCTGAATTCACCAATCTCCGCTCCCGTGCGGGGAAAACTCTGATGGGGATAACTCAGATGGGGATTCACCCCATCTGAGTTCATCAACAGTCTCTGCAGTTCAGTACTAGTTGGTTTAAACTGTTGACAAAAAGCTTCCAATTGCACTGCATACTGTGTTCCCCCACTTACCACTTGTGGGAGGAATGAAATGGTGGATTCTTTCATTTCGGTGAATGTCCATGGTCTGTAAATCAGCTGAGTGTTTCCATCTCCCGCGGCCACCTCCACCATCGGTGCTTGCATGGTTGTATTTAAACCGTAATCTGTACCTTTTCGGGTGCGCCGCGGAGTGTGTGCTGCTACATATGGAATGTTATACGCTGGAGGCTCGTCGTTCCCCCCCGCTGCAACGAGGTCGAGGCCTGGATAGAGGTGAGGGACGGCTGGAACTGGCGCCTGCGCTGTGTGCAGCGGTTGTAACTGATTGTTCGGCTGGTCATCATGCTGTACCGCTGCCGGCTGTGGTTTTCCACTCGGCGGAGCTGAGTCCAGATCAGGATCTAGTCGGAGAAACTGAGACTTGGAGATAATATCAGTCCCTACCTTCTGTTTTCTGTCTCTGATATTTGCTTCCGTTACCCAACATTCATACGCTCCCCAATTTGGGACAAACACTCTTACCTTCTTGTTTCCTTTTTGCTTATCTTTCTTTACTCCGTTCCTCTTTCACAAGCAGTTTAACTTTTGAGTTGTTGCAACTGATTCAAACTTAAACTTCCCTGTGCTTGGAAACCCACAATCTTCCACCCATACACTGAATTGCTCAATAGTACATTTGCCGTAATTCGTTACCATATACTGAACATTAGGAGAAGAAGGCTGAGGTGAATCTACCGAATCTTTCCTCCTCCCTTCTTTACTTAAGTTCAAACCCATTTTTATTCAATAGGTTATCTCAAACGGCTGTGACTTGACTCCCTTTTTTTTTTTTTTTTTTTTTTTACTTTGCGGACCCAAGTCCTATTGATATGGGAGAAGAATTTATAATGTCGCTAATTCCTATTTAACTTAACTTTTATTTTATCTATTTATTATTATTATTTTTTTTTATTCGAGTTTTGTTTTAAGATTATTTTCTTTTATTATTAGCTTTAAACGTAGTTACTTTTTCCTAATCGGAGGTTTTTAGAAAACTCCTCCCTCTTTTTTATTTTTTTTATTTTTATTTTTTTTAAGTTTTTATTTCTCTTGCTTAAAACTTTTTAAAATTCCCCCGCCTGCATCATAATACTTTCAGAGAAATGTCATTCAAACCCTCTAGACACACTTCTCTTTAGTCCTACGCATGCAGGTCTTTAAATACTTGAAAATACCATTACTTATTATAACAGTTATAATTATCATGAGCCCGACGTCTGAGCCCAATCTTAAAAGTGTGTTTAAATTAATAAACACTCCAATATTTATACTTATATATTTACATGTATACTTTTTGACCTTTTCCTAAAGATCGAAACATGAAGCTTCCTTGATTCTACACCGATTTCCAAAACCTAGCCATGCAGACACGTCTGTCCCTCAATACAATGAATGAGTGAATCTTTTACCATTGGACCTTTTCCTAAAGATCATAACAAAATTTCGCTTACCAGAAAGACACTGCTGCTTGCCGTACTTGGTTCGCCAAATCACTTCAGTGAGAGTACTCCCGGTTCTCCAGCATCAAGCCCCCCACTTCTCCAAACTGTTTAGGGAGGTTGAGGTCAGAGTATTAGACTCTTTGAGCATTTGTCACCTTCAGCAATGAGATCCAGAGCGTCCTCTCACACGAGTGACCCTGCCAACAACGCCAAATTGTCATGGGAATTTCTGTAAAGTCAAGCACAAATCATACAGTTGTCTTTTGGTAAGTTTAATTCGCACCTGCAGGTGGACTCAGAGTACAAATCACCAGAAGGACATTATACAATGAGCAAAGACTTAGAGGAGAATGAACATCTTTATACACTACAAGCCCCTCCCTAAGAGAAGCAAAAGGTTATCAATCAGCTTCTTTGATCTATGATCAGGGTGTGCAGACATCCTGTATCCATCTGTCCCAGCCCTCTGGAGTGACTTCTTTCATGTTCCATCTGTCCTAGAGATCCCTAATCTTCATTTACAAGACAAAAGACCCCCTTCCTGTATACACGTAAGAAATCCCTGCACCCCTCCACTCAAACCCCTTGAGTGACCCCTGCAGTGACCATTTTGTCAAGTGTCACACAAAGGGAGGAAGCCATAAATATCTATTACCTTAAGCAACACTCGTAAAGTTAGTTAACCCACGAGAACCACATCTGTTCATTCATCTTTCTACATACATGTCTGTTTCGTCTATTAATCATTACACAAATGTAAAAACAGCCAATACACTACCTGATAGTGCTGTAGCTAAATTTAAGGAAATAATTCCAATTACATTTAAACCTGTATTATCCATCGATATAATCAACAAATTCTTTAAAAACCCTAGCTCCACTGAGATTGACCATCTCGTCGATAGCTCTGTAAAGTCATTACGATTAACATTAGACTCAATAGCGCCTAACAAACAGCCGAAAAACAAACCATAATATTCATCTGATATGTGATTGAAAACTTCTCCACAGACTCGGGTCGGGTTCAGCGACAGGGATAGCCTGTTAGCTCAGGCGAAGCCGAGCAGACAACAGCCTAGCCGCCAGTGACGAGCTACCGGTGACGTCACCTATCCAAGTGATAATTATGCATAATTTCAAACCAAACTAGTGAGTAGGAAGATAATTCACCCCCTGTTCAGTTGTCACGAAGGAAGAATTTAGTGATTGAGACTAAAACCGTTTTTTTTTTATAACCAGGCTGTAAACAGGTTTAATTCTGCTCTAAAGTTTGGCTTTTTAACAACTTTTTGGAGCCAGCCTCACGTGGCCACTCCTTGAACTGCAGCTTTTTGCACTTCCGCATTGGCTTTATCGCTCAGCCTGGGTTGTTGCCACTTGGTCAAAACGTACAGAAGGCAGGTTGCAACACAAGGGCATACACAGAGAGACAATGCTGGGATGCTGACACAAAGAGAACAGAAAATCTGGCACACAACGAGGGGATCACAGGGTTTAAATACACAAGGGAGGGGAGACAATTGGACATGGGTGCAACACATTAGGGAGGAGCAGGTAATTACAGGGTCTCCATCGATGAGCTGGGGGGGGCGGAGGGGTCTGGAGGAGGAAACCAGTGGGCTCTACCTGGCTGGCCTGATTCTTGACTAAAATGTAATCTAACGCAGCAAACTTCACCCATCTTCTGTCACCTTAAGTATGCCCAGTCCCTCCTTTCTGACAGAACCTGTTCTCACTCTCCCTGATGACCTGCTGACCTGACCCCACATCACAAGCAAAACGACAACAAACCAGAGCAACATAAAAAAACTGTCAACACATAATTGCTGTAAAACAATACAACATACAACTCTAAGAAGACTGTCTTAATAATTTGATTGATTATCAAAGTGCAAATATTAATCAAATAACCCCAAACTGTCAATGTAGGGAGATAGAGCCTAGCGAAAAAGGTGGAGAAAGCACCCTTTTCACATTGACTTATACATTTGAAAAAAAGGAACATACACTGCTCAAAATGTTTTATTTGATAAACAAATTATTCAATTCAAAAAAATCTTGCATGATGTATATTGTATTATTTATTGAGAGCAAATGAAATAGCAACGTTCAATGAAAACCAAAATCTGTCACATGTCCTCAGTGTGAACCTGCTCTCATCAGTGAAGGGAACAGGGCACCAGAGGCGGATCTGATAATGCTGGTGTTCTCTCTCTCAATCGAGCTGCACGGTACTGGGCTGTGAGCACAGGCCCCACGAGAGGAAGTCAGGCCCTCTTGCCACCCTCATGGAGTCTGTTTCTGACAGTTTGATCAGAAACATGCATACCAGTAGCCTGCTGGAGGTCATTTTGTGGAGCTCTGTCACTGCAGATACCGGTCCTGCTGCTGTGTTGATGCCTTTCTCCGCCCTGTCCAGCTCTCCTCGTGTAACAGCCGATCTCCTGGTATCTCCTCCATGCTCTTGAGACTGTGCTGGGAGACACAGCAAACCTTCTTGTGACCACACGTATGGATGTGCCATTCTGGAGGAACTGGACTACCTGTGCAACCTGACTGGGCTGCAGGTACCGCCTCATGCTACCAGTAGTGACAAGGACACTAGCAAAACAAAAAAATAGAAAAGAATCAGTCAGGAAAGATAAGGAGAGAGCAATTGTCTGTGGTCACCACATGCAACACCACTTCCTTTTTGGGGTTTCTCTTGCTTTTGCCTCTCCATTGCACCTGTTGTCACTTTTATTTGTACCAAAGCCGGTGAAATTTATTCACAATAACTTGTGCTTCCTAGATGGTCAGATTGATATACCTGAAGTTAGAAACCTCAGAGAGAGCCACATGTGAGGGATCCCTCTCCCAGGACGGACAGAAGTGCAATAGATGTCAAGTGTAAAGGAGAACATCAGCAAGATAAAGGTATTTGCAGCACTGATTATAATAAACACTTTGTAGCATAACTGAAGGTCAATGAATTGATGGATTATTGTCAGTAATGGTCGAGTATCTTAGGAGAAATATTATATATCAAGCAGTCTTGTTGTATTCATAGTCCATGGTCAGCAGCCACCACGATCATGATCCACCATCAAGATCGGATGCCACTATAGTCCTCAGTCATTGTCCACTGCCACCATCAGGATCCACCATCAGCTGCCACCTCAATTGTGGTCCACCACCACTCTCTTTTTGAGAAAGGACATGTCTGATATTTGAGATGTTACGCAAGTGAAAGAAGGCGGTCCTTGCAATTTGTTTTAAGTGAGAATTAAAGGACAAATCGGGATCGAAGATCACTCCCAAGTTCCTGACTGTTTCATTGGAAGCAAAGGCAATGTCGTCTAGCGCAGCTATATCATTAGATAATGCATCTCTAAGGTGTTTAGGGCCAAGTATTAGAACCTCTGTTTTATCTGAGTTCAATAAGAGAAAATTGCGGGTCATCCAGGTTTTTATGTCCTTGAGACATGCTTGGAGTTTAGTTAATTGATTACATTGTTCAGGTTTTATTGACAAGTATAACTGGGTGTCATCCGCATAGCAGTGTGAGTGTGTCCTGATAATGTTTCCTAGTGGAAGCATATATAACGAGAATACATTATATATACAGAGCCCTGTGGAACACCGTGGTTAACTTTGGTGCACACAGATAACTCATCATTAATTTGCACGAATTGGAATTGATCTGAAAAATATGATTTAAACCAGTTTAGGGCGGTTCCTTTAATGCTAATTAACTGTTCTAGTCTGTAATAAAAGTTGATGGTCAATTGTGTTGAATGCTGCACTAAGATTTAACAGAACGAGGACAGACACAAATCCCTGATCTGAAGCTATTAGAAGGTCATTAGTGACTTTTGCCAAGGCTGTCTCCGTGCTGTGATTAGCTCTAAACCCTGACTGAGAGTCTTCATATACATTACTTTCCTGGAGAAACTCGCACAGCTGATTGGCTACAACCTTTTCAAGGATTTTTGACAGAAAGGGGAGGTTGGATATCGGCCTGTAGTTGGCTAAAACCTCCAGATTTTAACCCTAACCCTTTAGGAAGGGGTTTGATTACAGCTAGTTTAAAGGACTGTGGTACATATCCTGATGATAGTGACAGATTGATTGTGTTCAGTAATGTACAATCAATTAGGGGCAGAATTTCTTTAAGTAATTTTGTAGGAATGGGATCTAAGATACAAGTTGTTGGTTTAGAACATGAGATTATTTTCGTCAGCTGATCAAGGGTGATCAGAGAGAAGCTGTCTAAATAATTGGTAAGATTCTCAGCAGTTTCTGAGATTTCTATTCTTGATGGGGTATTAGTGCCAACTGAGGGCAGGAGATGGTTGATTTTATTTCTAATAGTTAGAATTTTATCATTAAAGAAGTTCATAAAGATATTGCTATTTAGGGATCGAGGAATACTGGGTTCGGTGGAGGTGTGACTCTCTGTCAGCCTAGCTACAGTGCTGAAGAGAAACCTGGCGTAGTTTTATTTTCTTCTATTAGTGTGGAGTAGTAGGCAGCTCTTGCTTTGTGGAGGGCCTTCTTATATGCTTTAACACTATTCTACCAGGCTAGGAGATATTCAACACGGTGGCTGGAGCGCCACTTCCTTTCTAGTTTTCTTGATACTTGTTTTAACTCATGTGTCTTGGAATGATACCGGAGCTAATTTACTATGTTTTACACGTTTCTTTTTTAGAGGCGCTATTGAGTCTAATGTTAATCGGAATGACTTTACAGAGCTATCGACAAGATGGTCAATCTCAGTGGAGCTAGGGTTTTTAAAGAATTCGTTGGTTATATCGACAGATAATACAGGTTTAAATGTAATTGGAATTATTTCCTTAAATTTAGCTACAGCACTATCAGGTAGACATCTAGAAAAGGAGTTTTTTCTTAGTGGCATATATTCTGATAATGAAAAATCGAAGGTTATTAAATTATGGTCTGATAGAATTGGATTAAGCGGAAGTACTATTAGATGTTCAATTTTGACACTGTATGATAATACAAGGTCAAGTGTGTGGTTACAACAATGAGTAGGTTGTGTACACACTGACTGAAACCAATTGAGTCTAGTACTGAAATAAATGCTACGCTAAGGCTATCATTATTATTGTCAACATGAATATTAAAGTCACCAACAATAATAATTTTATCGGTCTTTAGGACTAGGTTTGATAAAAACTCAGGGAATTCCGTTAAAAATTCAGAATAAGCCCCAGGAGCACGGTAAACTACAGCAAATATAATTGGCTGTTGGTGTTTCTTGGATGGGTGTGGAAGACTAAGAACAAGACTTTCAAATGAGTTGTAGCTTAGTTTAGGTTTAGGATTAATTGATAGACTGGAGTTAAAAATAGCAGCAACTCCTCCTCCTCGGCCAAATTCTCGGGGAACGTGTGAATTTACATGACTGGGGGGAGTAGATTCATTTAGGCTGATATATTCATCGAGATGCAGCCAGGTCTCAGTGAGGGACAATAACTCAATGTTGTGATCTGAGACTAGTTCATTAACTAAAATAGCCTTTGATGATAATGATCTTATGTTTAAAAGACCACATTTAAAAGTCTTTGTTTCTTGAATACTGGGTTTCGGTGGAGGTGTGACTCTCTGTCAGCCTGGCTACAGTGCTGAAGAGAAAACCTGGGGTTGTTTTTATTCTCTTCTATTAGTGTGGAGTAGTAGGCAGCTCTTGCTTTGTGGAGGGCCTTCTTATATGCTTTAACACTATTCTTCCAGGCTAGGAGATATTCAACACGGTGGCTGGAGCACCACTTCCTTTCTAGTTTTCTTGATACTTGTTTTAATTCATGTGTCTTGGAATTATACCACGGAGCTAATTTACTATGTTTAACACGTTTCTTTTTTAGAGGCGCTATTGAGTCTAATGTTAATCATAATGACTTTACAGAGCTATTGACAAGATGGTCAATCTCAGTGGAGCTAGGGTTTTTTAAAGAATTTGTTGGTTATATCGACAGATAATACGGGTTTAAATGTAATTGGAATTATTTCCTTAAATTTAGTTACAGCACTATCAGGTAGACATCTAGAAAAGGAGTTTTTTATTAGTGGCATATATTCTGATAATGAAAAATCGAAGGTTATAAAATTATTGTCTAAGTACTATTAGATGTTCAATTTTGACACCGTATGATAGAAACAAGGTCAAGTGTGTGGTTACAACAATGAGTAGGTTGGTGGTACACACTGTCTGAAACCAATTGAGTCTAGTACTGAAATAAATGCTACGCTAAGGCTATCATTATTTTGTCAACATGAATATTAAAGTCACCAACAATAATAATTTTATCGGTCTTTAGGACTAGGTTTGATAAAAACTCAGGGAATTCCATTAAAAATTCAGAATAAGCCCCAGGAGCACGGTAAACTACAGGAAATATAATTGGCTGTTGGTACTTCTTGTATGGGTGTGGAAGGACTAAGAACAAGACATTCAAATGAGTTGTAGCTTAGTTTAGGTTTAGGATTATTGATAGACTGGAGTTAAAAATAGCAGCAACATCCTCCTCCTCGGCCAAATTCTCGGGGAACGTGTGAAATTTACATGACTGGGGGAGTAGATTCATTTAGGCTGACATATTCATCGAGATGCAGCCAGGTCTCAGTGAGGGACAATAAATCAATGTTGTGATCTGAGACTAGTTCATTAACTAAAATAGCCTTTGATGATAATGATCTTATGTTTAACAGACCACATTTAAAAGTCTTTGTTATACTATGAGAATTAAGTGTTCCCTTCATTTTTTGATTTATGTATGTGTATTATCATTATTTAGTTACTTATTCATTTCTGCATTATGTGCTGTTGATTGTCGTTATTATTCTCTTCTTCGGGTGGGCAGGGGGGCACTGTTGGTATGATATTGGTATTATTAATGTACTGATGTTGTAGTGCGCAGGGGTTTAAGGGGTGATGGTGTGTCTTGGTAAAGAAGTCTGTTTTATGTGGAAAATCAATAAATATAGATTTAAAATAAAAAATATGCCTTACATTTTACCGATATTGACGTTGTGATTAAAGTTGTCATGTGCATTCATGTGTAATGTAGTAGTGCATTATGCAATTAGTGTAACACACCGTCTGTACCATCCATGTGTCTGACAGGAAGTCTTTTGTGTCAAAGTAAATTTCTAAAAGTACTTAACAGACCCACAGAGGTTAAATACACGAAAAGTCCCATTTGTCAATTAGAATTGAAGCCTTTTGATTGAGAGGTGGAAAATCTTCAAGAAAGACAAGCAAGTCCAGTTGCCTATGTATGCCTTCAGAGCTCCTGAAGATACCATGACCTGAATGACTGAGAATCTTCACAGACATAGTTGGTTATGGGTTTTCATGAGATTTTTTGACATTTGATAGATTTTAAACTACACAAGAGTAAACCTACAGCTCTACTTCTTACAGCAGAATGGCAAAAGACAATAAGGTGTTGTTAAAAGTTACCTAGTGTTCATCATGCGGGCACAGGGTAGTATAGGCACACACAGGCAGAGATGGGCAAAAATACATCAAAATGTATTTTGATACAAAATACAAAATACCCCTCAAATAAATGTATTAAAATAAAATACAAAATACTGGTGCCAGAAAATGTAACAAAATACAATACATGTAATTTGTATTTAAAATATAGGAAATACTTTTTCTGGATTTTCCGTTTTCTCACAATTTGGTATAGCAGAGCATTCAGGTTTGGGCTATATAATGTACACAAAGCTCTGGTGAACCCCACAAAAAGGAAGAACCGTCACAGAATGTCAGTGTAACTAAGCAAAGCTATTTTTATTAATGGGACTTAACAGCCCATAAACTTTGGCTTTGTATCAACAAGAAAATATTCATCACATATGAATAGCATCACACATTAGGCCTATGTATACTATAAAAACAAAATATAGAATTAAAACCAGTTGTACACAGGTAAAGAGCCTAAATAAATTACTGTACATCAAGTTCTGCACAGAAAAATGAATACAAATAAAAGGTAAATAGTAAATCAATACAAAAGTGAACAGGTAACTTAACAAGTGAGTAGCCTACTTACTTCTCTTTTACATTGGCCAGTGGCATGGTAGCCTACTTATTTCTCTCTTACATTGGCCAGTGGCATGGTAGGCCACATAGTTCTATATTACAGTGTTAAGTGTCTCATACAGGTTCACACTGACATCTTTATGACATAATAATCCTTCCATTTTGGTTCTTGAGACCCAACCACTGAGTAGCCAGTTTAGTTGCCTTTAAGAACAACTAACTTTTCAAATATTTCTGGTGTCAACCGCCTCCTGTGCGGATGGAATATTATTCCTGCAAACGCGAACAGTCTCTCAACCGGAGCTGAAGAGGGGAGGGTTGTGTTAAATCGAACAAAAAGGAGCTTGATAAGTGGGTACTGCTGAAGAGAAAGCCGGTCTTTTCTGGTGTCCTCCAGAAAACGAAGGGTCTCTAACTCAGCTTTGCTGTGGCTTGTGATCTCCTGTCTTTCCTGGACTTGAGTTTCTTCAAGCTGAGAAAACAAAGAAGTCATCTTCCTCATCATCTTGGAGGTTGGAGGAAAGCCGTTTCACTCTCTGCCACCAGGCCAAGATCTTCAGCTGAGTGGAGCATAAGCTGGTGGATTCGCCCTCCTTCCTCCTGACAATCGTGGTGGTAGCCAGCGTATTTTGAAGAATGGGTGAGTAACTGTTGCCAAGATGGCTTTTGTTCACATCCGTCTTCAACTCCAGACAACTACTTTTCTCAAAACCTACCAAGATGGCTTGTAAAAGGGGAGAGGTGTGCCTTAGGTTGGAGGCTTGTAGGGTCATGGAGTTTGGATTTGCACAGCAAAAAGGGTAGGGATAAGTTTCACCATAGTAGCAGGATATCTGACCCTGTAGCCGATCTATGGCTACTGCAATAGGTCTCAGGATTTTGCAGTACTACTGCCAGGTAGTCAAGCTCCACCTCTTTGAATGGAGGGAGCTGAAGTTTTTCCCATCATTTCAGGTAGTTTGTCTCTTAAAGTGGCCAGCTGATTCAAACTGTCATACATAGAATTCCAACGTGTTGGGCATGGTGTTTTCAACTGTTCTTTTGTCACTTCTGACAGGAGAGTTCTGCCGTCTTGGGTCTTTTTGATGAATTCCACAAAGCTGAGCACTTTCCCATGGCTGTGTGGTTTCAGACGGGAGAGTGTGGGAGAGTCCTTCATCGCCTGCTTCGCATCAGTGGGTACACACTAAGCTCAATGTATGAGCGAGAGGTAACCTCAACCTTTATTGAGGGTTGTGTAATAAGTAAAAATAACAGATTTTCATTTCCAACAAATGGCATTAATTACGTGTAGAACCAAGGTCTGTATATTCAGTTGAGATAGGGTGAAGTCATTCATATAGTTTCTGTCAGGATGAACAAATGACTAAATTAAAATCTCCAGACCGGGATTGTTAAACTTAAGTCAAATAAAAGCAATTCCTTTGAAATCTGAACAAAATCTTAACAGTCCATCACCATGTGCTCATATTTAGTTCAAAATAAAAATTTCCAACCCAGCTAAATATTAATTCAGTAGTGATGGTAAGGTGGGTGGCCAGACTTTCAAGCAGTGAACCAAAGTACATCATGGCCTGTGTTGAGCTAGAGATGTGTACACATCTTTATAAGTGTGAACTTATTTTCTCAAAATGAAGCATTAAAACAGAAAGAAACAATCAATCAATCAGCTGTGGCGCTTATACAATCCAATACTTTATAACCACACAAAAAGAAAACTGCACACACCTAACAGATGCTGAAATGACAATAAACAAAAAAGCTGTTGCAGGTTTCATTTCTAACGGAGGAAGGAATGTCTGGAAAAATTTAACAATGTCTCAGTAAAGAAAATGTGTAGAAACAAGAGGTAGAACAGACTCTGAAATGATTTAGGGTCCCAGCTGAATTCAACACATGATACACTATTACACACTCATTCAGATGAAGAAGTCCTCAGACTTCAAAAGAACAATCTACTGATTTTCAACATTTAGCCATGGTCTTTCACATCACATTTTTGATCACAGGCAACACATAAACTAAATAAAAATCCTGTTCATAAGAGTTGAGAAGCTATCATGGCGAAATAAATATGCGGCTCTACTCGTTTCACATAAATGGCACTTGTTCCAGCATAAAGTCATAAGCTCTTTTTACTACCCTGATTTCAATCATAACATAAATGGGGGGGGGGGGCGGTTTCAAGGCACCAGAGGTACAACAACCTGGAGTGGAACTCCAACTGTAATTTCAAGTGTCATTTATATGACAGGCAGCCAGAATCCATGTCAGCAGCAAAGACTTGGGCTTAAATGAAATTGGGAATATCTGTCAAGTAAACTACTTCATAACATAACATCCACCATGTCAGGCCTCTAGGTTAGGATGCGTTTATACTTTCAATTATCTACTGGCTAATATGCTTTTTACAGTGAGACATTAGAAATTCTGCCATACTGTTTATAAAAAGGAAACTATCAATTTAATTTAAAAGTATGGTTGGCATCTGGAAATTTAAGGCAATGCTGTGAATCTATGAACTTATTTTTAACAATATTCAATTTACATTTTTTTTTGTCTTCTTAGATTTTTTTTGTTTGACTTTATCCAATATGACATGTACCATGACGGAGGGTTTTATACAAACTGTTCACTTGTTCTAACTGACAATGAATCATATGTAGCATACATCTGTGTAAACCAAGTTGTCTGGAGAAATATAAACTGGAAAAGGGACTGACACTGTTTTCTGTTGTCATCAGGTAAAACTGTCAAATCTCTCTGGGACCAAACATTGTACTGATGCTTACCAGATCACTGTTGTAACAACAGGTTATCAACACAAAATCCACTAAAACAAAACAGCAACTGTTAGCATATAAAACAGCAAAAACAAATCCAGAGTTCATTTTTACAAGTTTTATAAAAAATAAGGAAAATAAAACTATATGGTTTCCAGTAGTTCTATTAAAGTGCTAGCCATGTGGAAGCCCAAATCCCTGTGAACACACACATTCACAAACATATACACTAGTTTCGTTTTAGAGTCACTGTGCTGCTCCTGATTCGACACAGTGCCACTGTCCCGTTTTCTGATGGGAATGTCTCCAGATGTCTAAATGATGATTTGGCTACATCAGAGGAAGTGTTCCACTAGTAGATGCAATGTTTCACTTTATTAGAATATTAAAGGCAGGACAATCTATCAGAACTGACAAATGGCCTAGTTGTAAACAACTTTGCAACAAAAAGAATCCCATTCAGCATCAAAACTGCAGGTTTCAAGGCCACCCCACACTAAGACAGGAACAAAGATAACAATGTGAGAATCTACACAATATGGATGATGGTGATCTGTGAACTGCTGACTGAGCACTCACTGCACGCTCCAGCTGTGTCTGAGGTTCAAACATCCGTTATAAAACAAAACACCAACTCCATGCATGAGCCCCTTCGCACATGACCTTATTCAAGTTAACGTCTTCATAATTTTGATTTCATTCCACAGGAATGTGGTTTTCGGCAGCCACAATGACTCCCTCCAGTGTCATCTGCCACGTTCAACATGACACCCTGTAAATTCAGATGCATTCTCATTGTTTCTTTAATTCATCAAATCACTTACAAGGTGATACCAACATTGTAGCAAACCACTGTTGGTATAGTTGTGGAATGAACTCGGCCAATCACTTGAGGAAAATAATTCTTAGTACGATTTATTTATTATATATAGTTATCATTCTTGGTGTGGACAGCCATTCACTGCTTTCCTTTGCTTCTCCTTTTTTTTCAGGCTTTATATCAACACAGGGAGACCCTCACTGCTGTAGAAGCTCCAGGTAGCAACACGTGTCTGAAAAATAAGAGTTTGAGAGTTTATCTGCATGTGAGACCGGGTAGAAACAAGATGCAGGGTCTCTTATGGAAATGTCTGGAATTGCTGAGAAAAAACTAAATCAGATAGCACCCTCTTGTGTCATATGATTGATTGGGTAGGGGAAAAATCTGCATGTATAATCTGATTACTACATTGCATGTAAACACTGTCTGGTTACCTCCAAAACCTGATATCTTGGAGTAGCCCACTTTCTAATGTGCATGCAAACATCTGGACTGTGTCGTCAGTAAACTGTAAGTTCATAAGACACAAGATATTAGGGCAAAGTTTCCACATGTGCACAAGAATGATAAAATAAAGGGACAAGATCAACTAAAGCTCGAAAACCATTCAAGCTCCTCAGAAGACTGACATTTCAAAAGATGTCATCCAGATGCTGTTACACAGTTAAAAGGGGTCATGTCAAGAAAACCTCACTTTTCAGGGTTTTTGAACATTTGAATCTCTGGGGTACATAGCCGTGCAGAAAATGTAAATATCCCCACAGCAAATTTTTAGGGGATGTCTGAAAACATGGTAATAAGTGAGCTGCTCAGATGGAACCTCTATGTACGCAGGAGCTGAGGAGCTCATGGAATTAGAGCGCCCCCCCTCTCTCTGAATTGGCACAAAGTCTCCACCCATAAATTCAGAATACGCAAATGTTCAACTTTTTCTGCAAGCATGTATATTACTCTGTTTATGGTGCCATAGATGAGCATGGATCTTTACATTGGGCATATCCAGTTGCAGGAGAGGCTCTTCAACTAGCTGAAGAGCAGACAGGGGCATTCCTCAATCTCAACACACACCATGAATCTTTCTTTCCCTACCCCAGCCCTGCCTCACACAGGAACATCACACTAACCCTAACCCTTAACAGCAAGCAAACTGCACCCACCCTCTGGTACATAAGTGCAAATGCGGTTTACTTGGCTTCTGCCATGTAACGGTCATTGAGCTCTGTTCCTCAGAGAGAGACACTGCTCCTTTCGATGCAATCACTGCTCTAAACTTCCCTCCTTGACGCAAAGTAGTTGTTCACTACCCACAATCGCTCAGTCTCTTTAGCTGCTTTGAGACATGCATTGAACTCTGGAGATCCTCCGGACTTTCTCCGGATGGGCTCTATGTGTGTCAGCAAATGCCCAAGTAAGAGCCCTCCCGAAATGTCTGGGGACTTTCTCCATCTTGCCCCCAAGTATTAAAGCTCCTATAAGGAGTTTTTAAAGGGGACATTGTATGGCCATTTTACCACAAGTTGATATGGTTCCTTGGGGTCTTAATGAAATGTCTGTAACATACTTTGGTCAAAATACCACAAGGATCATTTAAAACAGCACCCTTTTTACCCTGTATAAAACAGCCCTCCATAGAGTGACCTGTTTTGAGTGCCTGTTCCTTTAAATTGCTAATGAGCCAGCTCCCCCCTCCCCCCTCTCCCCCCATGATTTTAAACGATATAAATTACATATTTTATATGATATAAATTATCAAATATGCATCCCATACTTTGTATTCCCCTTCTGTGCCCTGGAGTTTTAATTTTCCCAATCACATAATTAAATGTCCCCCCTCTGCCCATCCACTACAAGCACACAAGCAGACAGACAGAGAGAGAAAGAGAGGTGGGGGGGGGGGGGGGGCTATGAAGACCATCATTTACCCCCGAACCCCGACATTCAACGGGTACAACAACAAGCGGAGAAAGCAGAATCGCGGGCTGACCTTATATACAGTGCCTTGCATAAGTATTCACCCCCTTTGGACTTTTTTACATTTTGTCATGGTATAACCACAGATTAAAATTTATTTCATCGTGAGTTTATGTAATGGACCAACACAAAATAGTGCATCATTTGGAAGTGGGGGGAAATATTACATGGATTTCACAATTATTTACAAATAAAAATCTGAAAAGTGTTGAGTGCATATGTATTCACCCCCTTTACTGTGAAACCCCTAACAAAGATCTGGTGCGACCAATTGCATTCACAAGTCACATTTGCAAGTCACATAATTAGTAAATAGGGTCCACCTGTCTGCAATTTAATCCCAGTATAAATACACCTGTTCTGTGACGGACTCAGAGTTTGTTAGAGATCATTACTGAACAAACAGCATCATGAAGACCAAGGAGCTCACCAAACAGGTCAGGGATAAAGTTGTGGAGAAATATGAAGCAGGGTTAGGTTATAAAAAAATATCCAGAGCTTTGAACATCTCTCTGAGCACCATAAAATCCATCATAAGAAAATGGAAAGAATATGGCACAACCGCAAACCTACCAAGAGGAGGCCGTCCACCCAAACTGAAGAGTCGGACAAGGAGAAAATTAATCAGAGAAGCAACCAGGAGGCCCATGGTTACTCTGGAGGAGTTGCAGAGATCCACAGCTGAGGTGGGAGAATCTGTCCACAGGACAACTATTAGTCGTCTACTCCAACAAATCTGGCCTTTATGGAAGAGTGGCAAGAAGAAAGCCATTGTTGAAAGGGATCCATAAAAAATCCCGTTTGGAGTTTGCCAGAAGCCATGTGGGAGACACAGCAAACATGTGGAAGAAGGTGCTCTGGTCAGATGAGACCAAAATTGAACTTTTTTGGCCTCAATGCAAAACGCTATGTGTGGCGAAAACACAACACTGCCCATCACCCTGAGCACACCATCCCAACAGTGAAATATGGTGGTGGTAGCATCATGCTGTGGGGATGCTTCTCTTCAGCAGGTACAGGGAAACTGGTCAGAATAGAGGGAAAGATGGATGGAGCCAAATACAAGGAAATCCTTGAAGAAAATCTGATGGCAGTCTGCAAAAGACTTGAGACTGGGGCGGAGGTTCATCTTCCAGCAGGACAATGACCCTAAACATACAGCCAGAGCTACAAAGGAATGGTTTGGATTAAAGAATGTTAATGTCTTAAAATGGCCCAGTCAAAGCCCAGACCTCAATCCAATAGAGAATCTATGGCAAGACTTGAAGATTGCGGTTCACAGACGGTCTCCATCCAATCTGACTGAGCTTCATCTTTTTTGCCAAGAAGAATGGACAAACCTTTCCATCTCTAGATGTGCAAAGCTGGTAGAGACATACCCCAAAAGACTTGCAGCTGTAATTGCAGCGAAAGGGGGTTCTACCAAGTATTGACACAGGGGGGGTGAATACTTATGCACCCAACAGATGTCAACTTTTTTGTTCTCATTATTGTTTGTGTCACAATAAAATTTATTTTGCACCTCCAAAGTACTATGCATGTTTTGTTGATCAAACGGGAAAAAGTTTATTTAAGTCTATTTGAATTCCAGTTAGTAACAGTACATAATGGGAAAAAGTCCAAGGGGGGTGAATACTTATGCAAGGCACTGTATACAGTCTATGGGGCTGACCAGCGCGGAGAAATGCGCGTCCCGTGTGAACAGCCAGGCGGCTGCGCGCTTGAGAACGGCGCTGCGCTGCCTCGCTGCATCCGGTGTAAAGAGTGTGGGAGCTCTGTGTGTTTGTGACAGTGCTGAACATTGCGGAACTCTTCCACACTGCTGGCTGTGTGGCGTTGACACAAATTCCAGCTCACGCATGGGAGAGCGAGCGGTCGCGCCCGAGCAGCTGCTGCAGCCTCCCAGTCCCAACGATCCAGACAAATGCCACGTGAGTGAATCGCGGGCTGACCAGCGCGGAGAAATGCGCGTCCCGTGTGAACAGCCAGGCGGCTGCGCGCTTGGGTACGGCGCTGCGCTGCCTCGCAGCCTCGCTGCGTCCGGTGTAAACCCGGCATAACGAGTGTGGGGGGGCGGGGGGGGTGGGCCAAGGCCATGTAGGGAGACTTCCAGTGTATTATTACGACACAATACACAGGAAGCTCATTCGAGTCACTCAAGCATGACGTTTCTGACTTAGAGGAACCATAACAAAACGCGCAAGTGTTTTTGGGTTGGTAGACATGCCAGATACCCACATTAACATGTAGAAGCACTAACAAAGTGGAATTTGCATGATATGTCCCCTTTAAGTGGTTATCAAAAAGTTTTATGTTAACATAAGTGCTACTTTATGACCTACAACAGCAATGTGACAATCAGAGATAACTTTATTTTTCTATAAACTATCCTCAATGTCTGTCGCTGGGACGAATTACACGCAAAGTCAGGGCAACGATTTACGACAAGCTTATGTTTATGCGGAGGGAGAGGAAACAGAAGCAGGCGGTTTACCAGTACAGACCAGCACTCCCGAGTTTGTTCATCGCCATCTCCACGTCTCTTACAAACAAGATGGATGAGATCGGATCAGAATGAGAATTACGACACATACCTTATTACCTTTTGATATTCCAGTCAACTTTAAGCACCTATACATGTACACCTATACACCTATACGAGTGATTTGGTTTTTCTCAAGTAGGATGTTCCATTCGCCCGCAAGAAGAGGGGAGTATGGATTTCTCGTACCTGTATATATTTATTTAATGAATGGTTATGTTAAATCAGTTCTAATATTGTTACAAGATTGTCTTTACTGACAAATGGATTGGCTCTGGAATCGCTCTCTGAGATTGGATTTGGAGCTGAGAGACACTGTGGTCTGACAAAAGGATGTAAACAGATGCAGTCCTTGTTTCATGTTATATCATTACAGTAAAAGCAATCCGAAGAGATCTACAGTGCCGCAGTGTTTTCTTGGGGTCTGTCCTGAACTCGCTATACGTGTCTGTTTTTCCACTTCTTCCAAAACAATTGCCATCTAGTGACACTGGTGAGTGTGCCAGTGAAGTTTACACTTGCGCACGCACGCACGCAAACATTCACGTGACAATTTATACTCGATGGTCGCGATATAGTAATTTTATACATCACACGTGGTACAAGCCGCATTACATCCGAGTATATTCGATATATGTCCCACCCCTGCAGCAAAGAATTATAGATGTATATTAGGGCTGTCAACATTTTTTACGTGGGATGATTAATTTGTGGAGTTAACGCGTTAATTTTTTTAACGCATGCGCAGAATGACCCGGTCCATGTACCCATACCCGCCCCCACTCACTTGCTTGGAGCAACACAGGCAGTGAGATCAGAGCTCGTTCACGTTAAGCAGCCGGTCAGTGACTTTGTAGAAGAACAGTGAAACAGAGTTTCTCTGGTCACAGCTGCTCAGTGATCAGCGCTGCTGCATCACGATCAGCGCAGCAAGTTTTTTAACTTGGTTATGTCCGTGATGATGTGTGTCGACCATCAGGCCCCTCTCCTGGATGCTGCGTGCTGGCTGCCACTGGATCCCCGTATTTTCGTCTCTGATCCTGAAGGCGTAATCTGCGCCGGCCCCGCCTTTTTCTTCAGAGACTTTTCTCGCGCCATCCTGTCTGTCTTTACGCCTACAAGTGGCGTCTTTGTGTGTGTCACTTTTGCAGTGACTACACCATGTCTTCTGCCGACATGTTCTCGCTCTGTGGCCTTTGGTGCCACACTTAAAACACACCATATCTGCGTCTTCATTGTTCCTGTCATATGCACTTTGCTTGGCAGGCCGCCGTCCGGGTCTAGCTGCAGTCTTCATCACATTATCGCTCGACTCTGCCGTGCTTAATTTTTCTGTGTCTTCGAAACTTCGTAGTTTTGTTTTAAACTCTGCAAACGTTATGTTATCATCATTATGTGCCACGTGTATTGCAAATGGTCTAAACTCCACAGGCAGTCCTTTTAAGACCATAGCTATCAGTAGGCCATCGCCTAACGTTTCACCTGCGTTCCTTAGCGCTGTGATGGCGGTTTCTGCCCTTATGATATAGTCCGTGACACTTTCTCTGCTTGTCTTCTGAAGCGATGGTGTACAAGTTGATTATCCGAGGTTTTCCCCTCCCGACATTATACCCCCTTAATATCTTCAGGGCTTCTCTTGCATTGTCGGGTGCATCCCTCATAATTAGCGAGAGGCTTTTATCGTCTAAAAGTTGAATTAGCTGATGCGTATGCTATCAGCATTTTTAGCACCTGCACATCAGGTAGACATACACTACTTCACTAACAGTGATGAGACAAGCTTGCGTCCCTACTTAGCGCTTCAGTGCCTCACAGTGGCATAATAATGATACTGCACCCCCAGTGAAATTACATACAGAACAGAACAGACACAATCCTTCTGTAACAACTGACAACTCTCAACAGAGATGAAGAGGAATTGAGATGGCTTACTTATCATTTCTTTTTTCATTTAGGTAGTTATTTGATGACTACTTTTGTTATTTTCCCAGAGCTGATGGTGGAAATAGGTAACGAGCGAGGAATCTTGCTTCTCTTCTCATCTCTGTGGAGAATTGCACATGCACAGTATCGATTCAAAACACAACAATGGCTGCATTGTTGTGTTTTTGCCGGTCTGGCAGTTTAACCAGGAGTCTCTGGTTTATGCTCTTGTTTAAGCAGCAGATGTTGTGTTCCGCAATATCACCAGACTCATGCATTTTTGAGAGTTGTTGAGTGAAGAGAAACTTCATAAATTTTGTGAAATGCTGTCTACAGCTAATTCTTAATCATTTGAGCCTTCTTGTAAATTTTTCAAACGTTATATATATATTAAGTTATTTATTTTTTAGTATAAAAAAATGTTTGTATACGTTTATCCAAGTGTGTTGGCTCAGTAGTGTTGGGGTCGGTTAAACCGCAAGGCACTCTGCTTTCTATTCTGTCCTCCTCGCTTGATTCTCTCTGTCTTACTTCACGACAGATGCGCAAGTCCTCCCATGCTCCATGGTTGTCTGACTCGGTGCATGCTGACAGAGCCACTATGCGAGCATCAGAAAGGAAATGGTGCAAATCGAAACACCCTGATGATCTGCTCCCTTATCAATCTCTTCTCTCTTCCTTCTCTGCCACTATTTCTGCTGCCAAAAGCTCTTTTTATCCTCAATTCCCATAGCCCGACACACAGACAGAGAGACAGTCTCTGTGTGTGTGTGTGTGTGTGTGTGGACTTGGTGGAGCTGTGCATGGCTCCCTGGTGTCTGCCCTGGACTTGCTGGCGCTGCAGACGGGCTGTGCGCCTTCTCCTGGCTGTGGAGCTGTCTGTGGTCTCTGCATCCATAGCCAGGGACTGTTTATGTTTATTTATTGCAAGTCATATCGTCATCGCGATATTAAACAACGTTAGCGCATATCACATGTTTTCCTAATATCGCGCGGCCCTACTTTCTTCTTTATCTATCTGTGATCAGATTTCCACACAGTCAGAGAAGTGTGCGTGCTGCTCATATGGTTCAGTTATAAAATCCTGCACAGCGTCACTCCTGCAGCTGCTGAAAGCCCAGTTGAAACATGTGACACAGCCCCTGTGGTCTTCATTTGCATATAACGCGGGGAAGAGAAATCCGATAAGTGGTCACTTGGATCACCCAAGACGCATCCTAGTCAGGCGTTAAGATGGCCATAGACCCTGTGATGGGACCTAAAAATGTACTACTTCAAACGACCTGTGATCTGCCCCAAAAATTCTCATCGGAACACCCTTAATATATGATCATGAAATCCAGCAAATAGTCCATCACAAAGTTTCACAGCAGGCATTGTCATATGTCAGTTCAGAAACCACTTTCCTACCCCATGTTTCACATTCTAATGTATAATAACGCATGTTTCAGATTGATGAGAAAAAAACCTCTAACATTATGTAAAGGAGCAAGGTCCTTCAGCTACAAAATTTATATTGCACCACACAGACATATAGCTCAACAGACAACTCATTGAAAAGGTCAGTGAAACAAAAGGGGGAAAATAAAAACACATACCTGTAAATCATCCTGGTTGAGGGTCAAGCAGCACACATAACCTGATCCATTCTGGCTTGCAGCTCGAAAGCATCAGGCCGGTCCTGAGGATTAACAGCGAGCATTTCCTGAAGCAGCTTCTTCACCCCATCAGACATGCATGACCTGCGTTTCTGTGGGATGTTCAGTACCATCTTTGGATTCTCTAGCAATGCCTCACCCACTGGTACAATGTCTGATCCTTGTCTAACATATGTTCCAAGCAATTCCCGCTTAGACTCTGCATCAATGAAAGTTATTCTCTCCAACATAGCCCAGATGATGATGCCTAGGGCAAATATGTCCGCCTTGGCTGTGTAGTGGCCCTCCCACACTTCTGGAGCCATATAGAAGTCTGAGCCACATGCTGATGACAACCAAAACTTGTTGACATTGATGTTTTTGTTCTTATCTTCACTTTCATTGCCCTCATTGGTGTTACCCAAACCTGCACAAACTTTACTCAAGCCAAAGTCTGCCACCTTGAGGACCGGAGTCCCAGACTTCTCTGAGATGAGGATGTTATCAGGTTTAAGATCTCTATGGACAATATTATTTTCATGCAGGAAAGCGACAGCACTGGTCAACTGAAGCATGAAGCTATTATTAGTTTGTGGGTCAGGCTGCCGAGACAGGATAAACTGGTTGAGGTCACCGGCTTCACAGAACTCCATGATGAACCAGAGATAACAAGGCTCTTCTGGAGGACTGAGCACTCTCTCACCTGAAACAGAAACACACCAGTTAATCACAAATGTGACAAGGAGTTACACATGGATAAATAACATATTTTTCTACAAACAAAAAATGTCACATTTACATGGCCACCAGCTACAGATGTGGTAAATTTCCACATCAATTACTCATTGTTAAGGGAATAATGATGGTATTCATTATTCTTGGTCTCACTTCTTGCACTGCTACAACCACTTACACACACCAGCTGTTCTATAATGTCTGTACCCTCTTAAATATTATTTATTCTAAAACCACCACAAACTCCCCCGAAGTAGTGATCTCTGTCCACGCTGAAAAAGTGTTCTACAGACTGTTTTTTCATTGTCTCCCCCTATTCTTGCCAAAATGCTTTTTTTAAACAATTGATCAAACTATTTCTTCTTTCTTATGGTGTGGAAAGGAACTGGGGTTGAACCTGGAGGATAATTGGTGGGACAAGGCACTTGACAAGATTCACACAGGCTCAACTTGCGCTCATTTGACACTAATACAGTTCAAGGTATTATTTAGAATAAATTTTTCAAAAGCGTGACTGTCCCAAATATATCCCAATGTCATTGAAGTTATGACAAATGCCATTCTTCATCCTGCAATTTAACCCATATGTTTTATTCTTGCCTATCATTATCTCGCTTCTGGCATAACTACTTTTATACTATGTCAAAAATTCTTTCAATAACTATAACAGTCTGTCCCCAAATTGCTACATTTGGGCTTCCTGAAGATTGTGACAAGTAGACATTCTGGCCTTCAACTCTTTACTAGCAAGACACCATCTTCTGCTTCACTGGAAGACCACTAGAGCTCCCTCAGGCTCTCAATGGCTGAGTGAGGTCATGTCTCTTCTAAAACTAGAGAAGATTAAATATTAATAGCGAGGTAATACTGATAAGTTCTTTAACAAGTGGCAATCTTTCTTAACATTCTTCATCTCTCTTCCTTCTCTGTATCCTGATTGATGGGCCCCGCCCTACCCCACCCCTCTTCCTTTTTGTTGTTTTTAATTATTTTTATTTTTTGTTAATTCTTTATTTTATTAATACTTTTTTTAAGACATCTGTAAAAAAAAAAAAAAAAATGTAGAAACTATGGCAAATTTTACATTTGACCCATTGAGCCTCGCTGTACCTCTGATTGTACTATCATTATTTCTATAGGCGTTAACGGTGATTCTCGCTGTCAAAATGTAATTTCTATGCATTCCTTGTGCCATATTTTCAATAAAATAGAGGGGGGGGCGAAGAAGGGCAGTAGTTGTCAGGACAATGTGAAGAATACCTATAAACCGAACCCACACAGAAGACTCCATCTTGAGTGTGAGCCTTAAATGTGCCCATCCCCCAAGGAGTCAGCGTCATGGCGACAACAAGTCTAGTTGAAAGAATAATTCACAAAACAAAGATTGCCACACAAACTATACCTTGCAGGTGTAAATATAAGTCATTGACACTCAGCTACATGTTGATGCTACAAGTTACAATATAAAAGACAGAACCACCAATGACACGTTCGAGACAGCCTCCTCTGGGCTTTACATAGAAGTACCTCTGAGTTGACTAATAAGACACCCACATAAACTGATGATTGATAGGCACCAGCAATTGAATATCTGGAAAGACCCTATCAATAACATTGATACATGTGACCATGTAAACAGTCTACCAGTTTCTAAATCGAACCCCAATTGTTATTATTACGTTGTATAAATAAGATAAGCACTTCTATGCTAAAACAAAATACTACCGGACATATAAACGGCAACTTCTCTCATTCAACGCTGAGGGAAGCAGCTCTAATCCAATCACAGTCGTGGTGACTGAAACGGGTAACGTTGGAAAACCGGACTGACCTTTTAGTGAAGTCTCTACCAGACGCAGGTACTGTTTGGACAGTTTGTTCCCGTGACTCATTTTCTGGGCCATACCGTTCCTCTGCAGCACACACTCTTCCAGCTGAACCACATTCTCGTGCCTTTTCTCCAGACTCGCTAAAGCCCAGAACTCCTGCAAGGCGAGTTCCACGTTTTCCGGCGCGTCGCACCGCAGTTTCTTCACAGCGACTTTAGCACCGGACCTCCGGGCCACCGCTTCGTACACGATGCCGTATGTACCCCTCCCCACCTCTCGCAAAAGGACTGTAGCGGGGCGCCATGACCCTCCGCTCCAGGCAATCATGCTTGAAGGGGCCGTGTCCTCCTCCATGTCATGGTCTTCCGTATTTCCCACGATCACACACCGCAGCACACTACCCTCGTCAACCCGTGCTCTCTTTTGCTGCCTGCAAACGACTCGCGCTGTCCTGCTGCGTCTTGGCCAGTTGACTCCACAAACTGTATCCATGTGTCCGCGTGACTATGTCACAAGTCAAACCTTGGGTAGAAAAATGTCCACATATTATCGTGTTCCCTTCGCATCTAGTTGAGAAACACCAACTCAGATACCTGCTCAACAATAGGTCAACGAAGAGAGGGGGTAACTGATAAAGAAACTTAGCTACAATGCATACAGTGTTCCGGTCAACACCTTCAAAATAAAACCTGGAGTGTTTTGAATGGCACGATGTGTCGCCAATGCGAAATTCACAACTGAAATGTAGTTCGTGACATGGGATTTTTTGTAAATAAAGTGTTTTTTAGTTTTTGCTTTTTAGGTAAGCCCATATTTTACCCACTGTACGCTCTATCAAACGAAATTCAGCTGTTCAAATTTGGTAACTTGAGCATAACAAGGCAGTTTTTATGTAATTGTGTAATTGTGCTCTAACCTATATTCAACTTACAGAAGTGTGATGTGGAAACCTAAAGCCTTTTAACAAATATTTCAACTATGAACATAAATAACAGCACTTCACACTTTCATAACAGTATTGGCACTTTATTAGCAGGATTTGCACAGAAAATTTTGCACATTGCACATTTGCACATCTTTCTATCAAGTCATTATTTATTGTTTATTGAGTGTTTGTGACTTGTTGAGGAGTAGTTTGACCAGTGAAAGAGCTGTCATCTTGCAGGTGCTACAGTGTGTAGTTGGCTCCGTCTGAAAGAGGAGGGAGTTAGATTAAGTATCCACCAACGCCGATTATATAAACATATATTCATAATTGATGAACGAAAGTTAAAATGTGTGTGCATCTGTGTAAATATGTGTGCTATATATCGTTCAAGTGTGGATTAAGTGAAGTAGTTTGGTGTATGTTAAGTGTGCATAAAACTCACCCGTCCTTTCCTCTGTCCGCTCCAGGTGTTCCATCCAAAACAGTCGCCCGGGCAACGTAGTCTCACGAAAGGGTCTTAAGATATCTTACGAAAAGTTATGCCAAACTTTTGTGTGAATTCCTACGAAAATGTTTTAGTGCGCCTGCGCAAACCTCTGCAGCAATATTCTCAAGCAGGGTGGCGGAGATCCCCTTATTCTTGGTGGAAAATGTAATATTTTAAGAATGTTTGTGCATTAAAATGCCTTTTGATAATATTTATGGCGAGAAATGTGTGTTTAAGTTTCAATATTTTTGTTAAGTGAATCTATACGATGTTTGGTTTGTTAGTTATTATGAAGATTTTTCACGTTTCTGTCGGTTGCTATGGGCGCTTTTCTCGCTCCCGGCTTTCAGACCAACAAAAACACCAGTCTGACTCTTTTCAAGTATGTGTTGTTATAAAAAAGAAGGTTATTTCCGGCCTATTCCAGGCTCTGTGTTAGTGCTTATTTACGACTAGGGGACGGGTGCAGAACTGACGTCATAAAGTCCACGTGTAGGGCTCACAGGATACAAAAATAGCAGGTTTTCTACAAATGTAGATGTTAATGTGTGTCAGTGAACACAAATTCAGTCAGCCCCCATTTTTAATGTAAGAAGGCATACACTCTTTCCATTATGATGGAAATGCATTTGTCGTTTACTCATTAGTGTATCTTCCTCCCATTTCGTGCTCAGCATGGTACTTCACGTGGGTGTGTCGTAAGACAGCATGAGCACGTGTTCGAGCTAGCTGCCTGCTGGGGGGTTGGGGGCAAGAGTACCTGGCTGCGGACAAGATGGCGGACATCCGTCCTCAACAAGTGCATGCGCAGTAGATGTCCATATACGCATGCGCAACAGACATCTCCTCACTTGACGGGAAATACTGCGATCCTATCAGCGGAAGTTGATCTTCTGTTGTTTTCTGTCCCATGAAGTGGAACAAACTCTTGCACGGATTTAACCCAAGAGTAACACACAAATTTAACAAAATACACAAACTGTGTTGATTAGAAATGTATTTTAAAAGTCAACTGACACACTGCACTTTACATTCGGTACCGTCTCATCTATACAGTTTAAGTTAATTCAACAAGTTTTTAAAAAGTCTCCAATTATTTTTAAATAATTTAAATCTAATTCAGTTACAAGCAATTTCTTATAAACAATGGGAAAATAGGCGATCGATGGATAGATAGATAGATTGATATTTACATATATCAATATTCACACAAAATACATGAAAATACACAAGGTGCAGTGGAAGTCATGATACTGGTGTGCAAAGAATGATGGTAATAAAATACTATTAAAAAGATGATTATGTTCATAACAATGTTGATGTTAATAACAAAAAAATTATATGCTAGAAAAAGAATGTAAAGTGATAGCATAATAATTATAATAATAATCTATATTTTATATCTGTATGTAAGTTTATGTATGTATAAACTCTTACATATTTTTATATAGTATGATGCTAGTCATCTGGCTGTATTATTACTGCTAATACTATTATTATAATATTTTGCTTAGTATCATTATTACTGCTATTATCCATCATCTATCGATCTAACTATACATTGTTTATTAGAAATTGTTTGTAACAAAGAGACTTTTTAAAGAGAACTTATAAATGAGAGGGTACTAAATGTAATGTGCTGAAGATAGCATCAGAAAATTTGGCCCACAATTACTTAAATCACATACAAATGTGCAAAGTTGATTGAAAATAGAAAAATGTAATTTCTAGAATTAATCTTTATTGAAAATGATAATGCAATAAAAAAGGGTCAGTGTAATCTAAACACCTTCAAGATGAAAAGGTCTGCTCTTCATGACGTTACATTGAACAGTGTGTTCGTAGCGTGGTGTAAAATTTTGACATTTGGCCTTGAAGCAAGTTCTTCAAACCTAAATATATATTTTCCAATTTGCACCAAATCTTCACCAGTTCATCCAAATTCTTCACAAATATACTTCAACTTTTAAGCATTTTGCTTAAGAATTCAAAATAACTGCTTTGACTAGCTGTTAAATCACATATTAATATAACCAATATTTATATGCTAATATATACCAATACTGATATGGACCGATATTACTGGATAGGCCAATATCGGCCGATAATTTATTGGAACCAATATTTAGTATACATCCCTAATATAACCGTGTCTATAACGTGTTGCTATTGGCCTCATTCACCTCAGTGCTATATTTGATTTTGACCACTAGATGGAGCCCAAGCACAAACTCTGCTAAAGTCCCCCTCCATTAAAATATTTTCTTTCTCTTGTTCCTACAGTTGGATGTGTGAGCTACAGTGCGGAATGATGTATATACAGAGTTTGACAATAGACGGCTGTTCCCACATTAGTCTGCTGAAAGTGGAAAGTTTCTCTGTGCTTATTGAAAATATAAGTTCCAGGGAAGCCTAAGAGCATTATTTGTGAAATTGCTAATATTTTGGAAGCCAATTCTGGTCCAATATTCAACTTACAGAAGTGTGATGTGGAAACCTAAAGCCTTTTAACAAATATTTCAACTATGAACATAAATAACAGCACTTCACACTTTCATAACAGTATTGGCACTTTATTAGCAGGATTTGCACAGAAAATTTTGCACATTGCACATTTGCACATCTTTCTATCAAGTCATTATTTATTGTTTATTGAGTGTTTGTGACTTGTTGAGGAGTAGTTTGACCAGTGAAAGAGCTGTCATCTTGCAGGTGCTACAGTGTGTAGTTGGCTCCGTCTGAAAGAGGAGGGAGTTAGATTAAGTATCCACCAACGCCGATTATATAAACATATATTCATAATTGATGAACAAAAGTTAAATGTGTGTGCATCTGTGTAAATATGTGTGCTATATATCGTTCAAGTGTGGATTAAGTGAAGTAGTTTGGTGTATGTTAAAGTGTGCATAAAAACTCACCCGTCCTTTCCTCTGTCCGCTCCAGGGTGTTCCATCCAAAACAGTCGCCCGGGGCAACGTAGTCTCACGAAAGGGTTCTTAAGATATCTTACGAAAAGTTATGCCCAAACTTTTGTGTGAATTCCTACGAAAATGTTTTAGTGCGCCTGCGCAAACCTCTGCAGCAATATTCTCAAGCAGGGTGGCGGAGATCCCCTTATTCTTGGTGGAAAATGTAATATTTTAAGAATGTTTGTGCATTAAAATGCCTTTTGATAATATTTATGGCGAGAAATGTGTGTTTAAGTTTCAATATTTTTGTTAAGTGAATCTATACGATGTTTGGTTTGTTAGTTATTATGAAGATTTTTCACGTTTCTGTCGGTTGCTATGGGCGCTTTTCTCGCTCCCGGCTTTCAGACTGGCAGTACTTTGCCATCGTTAATATCTTTCCAATTTTTCAGCATAAATAATATCAGTTTCATTGATGAACTATAGGTAACTTGATCGATTATTTTATATCATGCCATTCGTTTTTGTAATTTTTCCTTCACTTCTGTAACACGACAGAGCGACCAGTGAGTCTGCGCAAAGCTCTGTAAAATGGACGTTACGTCATTCATCATCGCCCCCTGCCTCGTTCCCGGCAGTTTATGTGAACTGACTGCATTTGCAAACTCCACTGTTCCACTCACTGCCCTCCCCTTGTGCGAATGTTTACTGTGTGCGGCTGGGGGAGCAGGTGGCTCTCTCCTAGGGAGGCAAAGCTGCAGTGCTTCCCCCTCTCTCTTTTTCTCCTCACAAACTTTTCTGCATGGTGGCTACCGCTGGGCCGAATAAGCCTTTTGGGTCCACAGGAACATTGAGGAGTTGGGCCTTTTCTTTCTGGGAGAGGCTAGATAAATATGGCCACCGAGCTCTCTCCTGGGTGATCATCAGGGCCATGGCTCTTCCAGAGGAATTTTACTGTTTTACAGATAACGTGTCATTCGCTACTTATTCCAACCTCAATCCAGGTCTTCATAATGATAAACCAACGCTGTTTTAAGATTCAGCATCTGCCCGTAGCTCTCTGGCTCTCTCTCTCTCTCTGGCTCTCTCTCTCTCTCTGGCTCTCTCTCTCTCTCTCTCTCTCTCTGTGTCTCTCTCTCTGTCTCTCTCTCTCTCTCTCTCTCTCTCTCTCTCTCTCTCTCTCTCTCTCTCTCTCTCTCTCTCTGTGTATGAGTGTCTTGTTTGTGTGTGTTTTTTATTTGTCTGTCTCCCACGACCCTGCCAGACCTGTCACCCCAAATACAGGGGCATACACAAGAAGTCTCTGGTAAGTAGTACTGTGCATATACACACAGTACTGGGGATCAATACCAGGGGCGTTATTTATCCCCTGGTAGTTTCTGTATGGGAAGAAAAAAAACATAGAGTATGATTAGTTAAGACACAGGTTCAAAAGTTAACAGTAACTTACACAAAGTTAAGACAAGGGTGGGAAAATGCATAAGAAAATATAGTAAAAAGTTATTATTTATTATTGTGTGTTAAAAGGAATTAATGGAATTCTGTATTGTTCAAAGATTAAACAATTCGAAATTGCAAGGGAAATATTACAAAATTGAAATGTTCCAAATGTTGTAAATGTTATAATGTAAAAAATTGGAGGGAACTTCAACTATTCATTTCACAATCTGCATTCCAGTTTCCTAGATTAATTTAATCACACCAAAAGTAAAAAAAATGTCACTGCTAGGTGTTTAACAAGGGATGCCTTGTTCCCCAAAACAGTTGTGTGGTCTCTGCATGAATATCTTTCTCTCTCCCCTGCCTAGTTGCTTGACTGCTGGACAGCCTGTTGTTTTGTTACAATTAAATAAATCCAATGTGTTTCTTATCTATTTATATTCTGAAATTAGTCTGGCTCACATGAAAGTTTATAGTTAAAACCTAATAATTTTCAGATGAGCAACAGAATCTCAACACTATTGTAACAACACTTGTATGCCAGGGGAGGTACATGTTAATCTATAACTTTTAATTTTCCATGTACTTCCATGTAACTTTCCTTTGCTGTATAAGGTTTGATGTCAAGAACAAAACATTATATTCAAGAACTATGGAAACCTGGCTACTGTGACCATATCACATATTGTGGCTCTAACTTGTTTAATCTGTATTGTTTAGGCACTATGTCATCAGAAGATGCTCAGAAAAGCAAAAACTCTGACAAACGTTCTCAACACAACACTGGTATCGAAACACTTTTAATACCATGTTCCATTTATCTGTTTTCATTAAGTTATTTGCTCAGGGATCTATATGGTTTTATATTATTTACTTAGATTATATTGTCCTTCTTAGGTGAAAAAAAAAATCTCAACCTGCTGAACCTTTTCAGTGGTGAAAACGCGATAAAGATGGGAACATTATTGCCCAAACTACCTAGCCCCCCTCGTAAAACTCATGTGGTTAGTTCAATATTACAAATTGGCAGCATGTTACACAAAGTATTTGCTGAAAGAAAATGGTTTGTGATTGTTATGAAATATTGCACAATAAGCGGAGCCTCTTCAAACTCGAACAGAAGTGTTTACGTCTCAATATAACCTCAACTTCCTCACCTCACTCTTCAATAAATGCCAATTAATTTCTCGCATCAAACCACAGCTCAGTCAAAGATGCCTAAAGAAAGAAGCCATAATCAGATGTGAATGCATGCCTTATACCAGTGGTGTCAAACCCGATCACAGAGAGGGCCAACTACATTGATGGGCAAACAGGGTCAACATTTATCAAACAGGATAGATAGGATATTGGATAAAGTGCAAAAAGATAACATATTTAGGTAGGCTACATTCTTCTTTTATATACATGTGCCAGAGCTAGGTGTTTGGCATCTTTTCTTGGCTGCCAGTTCATTAATGTTTGGATTTAGGCTCTGTGCTGTGGAAACCCTCAAGATGGAGTGAAGGTGTGCATCAGTGAGTCGACTCCTGTGTTTTGTTCATCTTCATCGCAGAGAAAAGCTCCCCACACAGGTATGCATTTTTGTGCCAGTTCACACTGAAAATGAACTAGTTCACGTTCATAGTTAATTTTTTTAAATTTTGAACTAAGTTCATGGTTCCAAAAATGAACTAGTTCACATTCATTTGTTCCATTTTTTATTTGGATGATTTAGATGACAAACCTACGATCATGTGTGTAGTTATGAATTGTTGGTGTCGGATCATGTATGTGTAAACTATTTTATTTAGTTGCTTTATTGTGGAAGGTTGGTGTGCGTTTCCTGTTATAAGCAGTGTGTGTGTGTTGGGACTTTTGTTGTGAAGGGATTCTAACGGAAGTGGTTCTGTGCTGCGTAGTGAGACATCTTCCGTGTCCTTCTACTGATACCTTGCATTATAAGCGAAGTAAACCTTCGGCTACATATGCGGGTCGCTTCGGTCACTTTAACACTGAGTCCTGACTAAGCGTCTCGTCTCGTGTTGTACTGATCACAAAATGTTGAAGAGTCATTTTCATGATGTTTAAATGCAGCCTCATAAACTCTGGAGCGAATCAAACAAACACTGAGTGACTTCATGTGCTGATCAGGTCCTGATAACTAGTGATGAGTGTTTATTAGTTAGAGTGAGAGCAGAGTGGAGGAGGACACAGAAACTCCAGCTCGGTACAAACCAACTGCAGCTTCTGCTCTGATCATGAAGCAGCTGATCACTGAGCAGCTGAGACCAGAGAAACTCTGTGTTTCACTGTTCTTCTACAAAGTCACTGACCGGCTGCTTCACGTGAACGAGCTCTGATCTCACTGCGTGTGTCGCTCCGAGAGAGTGAGCGGGGGCGGAGCGCACGCGCACGCACACACACACTCTCTCTCGCTTCTGGTATTTCATATGATGGCCTGATACGATGATGATTTAAAAAATGAGAGAACGTCCAACGCACGTTCATCATATGAAAACTGATTCGTTCAGTTCATCGTTCACGATGCGGCCATTTAAGATAAGACATGATATTTTATTGCGGGCGATATAATTCCTTGAGTTTGACATGTCTGCCTTATACTAATGGGCTGCATGGTATCGTCCTAAAATGACAGATAAAATGGGGATGAGGCAATCAGGACGGAGCTGGTTCCACCTTGGGAGAGGGGGTGGAAATGGTCAACTCCTTCCTCTCCAGGACTGCCATTAAAACAAAGTTTATGGGCAAAGGAGGTTGGTTGCGGTTTCTAACTTAATATTGTACATCCAGGATAATCAATCAATAGCATTACATACACTGATTGCATTGTTGTTAATTTGACTTGTTAGGTGAGCACAACCTGATAAATACCTGTTTTTATATGTCATAAAAACAGGTATTAATGTTAAACCAACAGGCAATGATGGGATGAAAAAAGTACTGAATGGTATTTGGTTAATGTCGACGTACTGTAAAATAAATGTTGTCTGTTTGTAACAGCCTGCACAGACATGATGACTGTCTAGATTATGGACTGGAACAAAAGATGTGCAATACCTCGTACTCAAGATTTTTACAAGGTAATTGTCATGTTTAAAAAAAAAAAGAGGCCACATTGCAATCTCAAAACAACATTTTAATTCTCTATTTTCCCCACAGACACAAAGTAATCTTCAGAGGGAGAGGCAGAGCCTAGAGACTCTTAAGGAAGACCTGTCTTTAAATGATGGGTTTGTGCAGCGGTGGGTCAACGATGTACAGGACTCGACTGAACATGGTAGGTTATCTCATTGTTAAAAAATGCACAGACAACAGACTTGGCAACCTTGCATTACAGGTATACAATGTACATCAAACTTACAGAACTGCTCTGTGTTGTTCAGATTCACCAGCTGGCAGCAGTGACTCTCTCCAGGAGAGAGTCACTGCTGCCAGCGGTATATTACATATTTAATTATTTGTCCTGTGCAAATCAAACCATCTTGTTTGATCAGCTTCTGCTGCTGCATTAGATGATTTCTAACCAGATTGACAAACACATTTCATGCCTGGTCCAGGAATGCACGAATTAACACATTAATTAACACATTACGTTGTCAATGCACACATTTCCATGGAAACATTCAAAAATTGCTCTTTTCCCACATTAATTGTAAGATAAAAAGAATAGTATAACCCTAAACGATTTTTATTCAGTGCTTAACATAAATGTGCTATATTCAACTGCAAAAACAACTTAGATTTCGAATTTCCTTTAAGACAGTGATTCTCAACCGGTGGGTCCCGTTTTCAGTGGGCCCCAGGCCTTTGCCTGGGCAAAAAGAAAAAAATCCTGTGCTTTTATTTTGAAGGGGATTTTTTTATGCAGCGGAGTGCCATCTATTCACACTCCTTAACAGTATTTGTAAAGGAGTGTGAATAGGATCAGTTTTGTTGGTTGTCATAGATTCAGTGAGTGAGTATTCTCAGCTAAAGCTACATAATTTGGGTCTTTTTGAAAGTACTTCTCAGTAGTTGGACTTTTTTATTTCAAGTTTGTGCATGAAAGCACAGTTGAGTCTGTTAAAAAAGGCTGAAGTTACTGAATTGTTATGTATGTTGTATTACCTTGTGTCCTTAAGATGCACTTTTTGGTTTTTAATTAAAATGCAGCTAATTGAGTGTAAAAGGGAATATTTCCCTCTCTAGCATCGCCACCTGCTGGTCGTTTTGGTTTATCATTTTGTGTTGGCATACTGTGATATTCTGTACTATCTCAGGTTCAAACTGCACCATCTTTTCATCAAATAAATTTGAGAAGTTGAAAATTGTCCTCGATTTGGGTCGCGGCTTGTCATTAAGGGGTGATGGTGGGTCCGGAAGCCAGACCAGTTGAGAACCACTGCTTTAAGAGATGGTTTTGGAGTATGGGTAGCTAGCTACCCATTGAGTTGTGGAAATCGCAGTCTGAAAAAAGAGAGTCAATTTATTTTAGTCCCACAGAAAACACAAAGTAGTAAAATAAATACAAGGAATTGTAATTATTAACATGAAAATAGAAATAATAATGCAGCATGGTTACATGAATGTAGAATGAGTCTTAGTTTGTGTGATGCAATTTACATAGTATGAATATGTGCACCTGCCTTCCTGTATGTGTGCATCCTTGTATACACATCGTTGTTCTGTGGTGGCATGAATGCAGGTGAAAAAATTTGTAAAATGGGGGGCAGCAATGGAAAGAAATTATTATTATTGGAATCCATCACAAGAATCTGTCTCTCTAACATATCCTCTCACAGCCAGTGTATGCACTTGAGCAGGAGGTTTTAGTAGAGAATCTTTAGAAAGACTCGTACCATAAGGAATCTAAATGTATCAAAAGTAAATTTAAATTTACCTAAAGAACGGGAAATGAAATATGTAACTGTTAAATTGTTAAAGGATACAGTAATTACAGATTATTCTGACTATTTTGGTGACACAGCTACACAGTCCTTGCTTGAGACTAATCTCGCAGTTTTAAAATTTTACTTCTTGTGCTTTTTAAATCGTTATGACGTAGTTTTTTTTTTCTCAATTGTCAAAGTGCAAAGGTCAACCATGCTCACGTAAAATTGAAATCCTTTTAGTCAAGAACAGAGACAAAACTCTTTTGAAACCTTGAAGGCTTTAGAAATTTAATGACACTTTCCAGGTCTACAAATGTCATATCTAGACCTAACTTGATATGGTATTTTCTTAATTCGTTTAAAAATGTGAAATGAATCTGGAAAATACAAAATGGCATAGTGATTTAATCTTACCTGCTGGGTTGACTTCTGTGCCTCTTTTGCTGCCACCGATAGGGAGTTGTGGAATGAAGAAAACGTTTGAGACCCAACATATAAAAGATTGTTACTACAAATCTATCTACCAGGCTCATAACTAGGGCAATACATTCTGTTTCCCATAGGCAAAAGTAAAGTAGCACAAGGTAAAGACATTTTCATATGATATTTAAGGGTGACAAAATACATTTTAAAGCTAGTAAGAAAAGTGTATGCGAAAAAGGACAGTATTACACGTGTCCAAGTGTCTTGTGGTGTCATGGCCTAAGTTTTCTCAAAAACTAGAGTCAGATTTATCATGCTGATCCTTATGATGAACTCAAAATTGTATGAACCTTGTTTGAACCATGGTGAAAGTCCACTTACAAAATGAAAATGTGGGGTAAACATACTTTATGTAAAGGGTTTATTTATAGGGTCTTACCTGGATACTTTGGTGAACAGCTCTGATTGGTGTGTCAGTGTGGGGGAGATGAGGATGGGGAACTTGGTCCAGGAGGTGAATGGGATGTGGATGGTTCTGTGTTAGGAGCTGGAGGTGCAGGGTCGAGTGTATAGTTCGGGGGGTTAGAAAGAATACAAATTAAGGACAGGGTAAATACATTTTGATGTATTCCAGGATGTCGACTGAAAGTAACTTGAATGTTAGTTAGATTAGACTTGTAAACATAAAGACAAATCCCTTTAAACAATGCGTGATTATTGGATCGTCCACAATTTATTGTTGCATGCAAAATATGCAGGTTTTCATAGTAGAGCCTGGCATTTCAACTGAAAGGGAATAGAGAAAGAAATATTAGAGTACATCCATCAGAGGCCATATTATCTTAAGAAAATAAATAAATAAGTCTTTCAATTACTATAGTCTCCTCCTAATATATATATATATATATATATATATATGTGTCCGGATATTAGCAGTTAACATCAGGACTGATATAGAACTAACATTACTGTCCTTTTGATATCCTGGGTTTTTTATGCTCTAGAAAAGGTGTACGGTAAAAATGGAAACTATTTAAACTGACTGTATTGGCTACATTTATGCTATTAGCAGATATACATGATACCATTACTGGATATAGCATTACTGGATACAACTGTGCTAATCAAAACTAACTCTTGTTGGACGTGACACCTCATCTTACTTGAACACACTCTGGGGTTATGTTAATATTACTTAATGTGTTAGCTTAGTGTGTGCAGTTAACTTTAGCAGTCACAACCATAGACTGTATATAAAAGGTCACAATTGACTTATGTTGGTCTTCACACCACCGTCACAGAGAATAAACATTTAGAAAATAATCAGATTCATGCAGACCATCTCATTTTCAAAGAACTGAGTATAATTAGTATTTAAAGATTAACGATTTACTTACTTTTCAATAACGAGTGACCTCTAGGCGAATGATGCATTCTCATTCGTTTGCATTCTCAGTCGGTAGCGTTGACCTCACACATCTACAGCACCATCCTGCGACTTTTTGACGAAACAACTTCTGTACTATTGTTTCGAATTACAAGTAGATGGAAATCATTGCTAATTGGCAGAATAAAAATATGCACTTAGTTTTACAGTGTCTCCTCTTTAGCTAAGTCCTGTTGTGCCTTATCCCGGCTCTCCCTCTCCTCTACTGGAATGGTTGTACCAGTCTCTGCGGTTTTTGGTTCAGCCATTCAGTGTCCTGACTGTGTAGTCAAAATAAAACCTCTAAAACTCAGCGAGGTGAATAATACCAGGCAGATAGTCAGCTGTCCAATGACCAGACGTCCCGGTTTGTCCGGGGCTGTTACGGTTTCCTGATCTAGATATCTATAAAACACTCAAATGTTTTCAACTTTCACTACCTAATTTCCCCCGTTTCAACACTGACAGGTCTGTTGCTAGCCTATGAGCTTGCAGCTCTCTCTGACAGGACCTGTCAGTATGATACTGGTTGGCTGGCAAGCCTGTCAATCACTAATTTTCATGGCTGTTGCTAGCCAATGGCCTTGAGGCTCGACAGACTAATACGCCCATGCTTGCGGTTAGCTGTCCTGCTGAGGAGAAAATGTATGAATAATAATAACTTTATTAGTATAGCACTTATCTAAACGAGTCAAATCAGGACATAATAAGGTCTCAACCTTAAGTTTGTAGAGAAAACCCAACAGTTCCCACAATGAGCAAGCACTTTGGCGACTGTGGAGAGAAAGAACTCCCTCATTAACTGGGAGAAACCTCTGGCAGAACCAAACTCTGTGTGGGTGGCCATCTTGCTCGACCGGTTGGGAGTTGGAGAGTGGAGGTGGGTGGCATAGAGGGTGTAGAAAAGAGAGATAGATGGGGTGGGGGCTGGGAGAGGGGGAGAGAGAGATCAGGAACATCACACTTGAACTCTGTAAGACTGATTGTTGTAATGAAAAAAATTACAAGAGTTCCAGAGCCTTGGGGCCCTGACAGAGAGAGCCCGGTCACCTTGAGTAGCCAGCCTTGGCCTAGGGACAGCCAACAGGGACAGGATGGCCGATCTCAGGTTACAACCGTGATTATAGGGAGTCAAGAGCTGCAAAATGTATGTAGGGGCCAGCCCATGTTGAGCTTTAAAAGTTATTAAAAGAATCTTAAAATCAATCCTGCGTTTAACTGGTAACCAGTGAAGGGACACGTAATATGAGTTTGTTTTTGTTAAAATACGAGCAGCAGTGTTTTGAACAAGCTGCAAACGAGTTACTACGGTTTGGCTGAGGCATGTATACAGGGCATTGCAGTAATCCAGGCGGGAGAAAACAAAGGCATGTTTTAACTTTTCTAGGTTAGGGCGAGATAGAACCGATTTGATTGAATTATTTGATTAACATGTGTTTTGAAGTTCAGATGAGAATCGATTGTGACACCTAGATTTTTAGCTGTCAGCAGGTGCCAGGTAATGAGGGCAGACAAGGGAAGGAGGAGCTCCAGGTTGGCTGGAAAACATGGCACAGAACAAGTTTTGGGACATAAGTATAGTAATAGACATAAGTATAGTAATAGTATTGACTACTTCTTTTAGGAGTGATGTGGGTAGGATGTCGAGAGGGCTTGAAGACAAATGAATGTGCAGCACAGTGTCTATGAAATCAGGAAGTTTCACTTCCTGATTTTTGGGCAACGTGGAACAGGGAGTCAAACTTAACGCAGAGATGGTCAGAGACGAATACATTCTCTAAGGTCAAGGAATTAATGCTCAGACCGAAGGTAAAGACTAGATCTAATGTGTGGCTGCGGTTATGACACCAGTCACATGTTGAACTAGATAAAAAGTATAGTTAAAAATTCTGTTGCAAAACCATTGGTTGGGTCATCAATGTGGATATTAAAATCACCAACAATGATAGCTCTATCATAGTTTAAAACAATGAAAGATAAAAGTTCAGAGAATTCAGGAGCAAAATTAACATTTGGTTTAGGTGTGCGATAGATTACTAGACCAAGGACCGGAGCAGTGCTGCAAATTATGAACATAGTAGTCTCAAAACTAGAAAATGTCTCTGTGTTAATGGGGCAGCAAGGGCACCTAGGCCACCTCCACGGTCATTATCCCTGGGAGTGCTTAAATATTCAAAGTTTGGTGGGCAAAGCTCTAGCAGCTGGGTGTGATGCCAGGAGACAACCAGATCTCAGTTAGGAATAAAAGGTCTAAATTGGTGCGGATGTTTGGGGGCACTAGTTTGGGGGCGCTAGTGGGGGTAATACTCCGCGGTGCTGCACTCGAGGAAGAAGTTCCTAGGGGGCGTGTCTGGAAGGTAAACAGTCAATCTTGTGCAGCAGAATGCACAACATGCTGTATGTTAGCTGCCAGCCGTTTACCAAAGAGCTCCAGGACGATTCTTTCACAAAGTACCTGTCAACGACATGCACATCCACAAACAGTTCACTTAATGCTCCCGGTTTGTGAGTTTTAAACTGTGGTCACCTTATATGTGAGTGTCGGCCTATGGCGACAGCGAGGAAAGCGTCTACAGCAAAAACCATAACAATAGAAATCCAATAAAAGCCTTTGCAAAAACGAACAAACTAATGATCACACACACTATCTGACAGAAGATTATTATTATATCAATAAAAAGCATATTTTCCATTTCAAATTTGATCAAAAACCCATTTAAATGATGACAATATGTAATTTCCCATAAAGAATAAAATGAATGTCCGCTGTAGTGGAAAATTCAACTGACCAGTGTCTAAGGTAGTGGAAATCCCCCTGACCAGGTGTTTAACTGCTGTGATACTGTCTACCTGACAGGATGGAACCCTTATTTGGCGGTGTCTCACTGCTATGACCTTGATCAACAGGGTGCATGCCCTTATTTGGTGATGTTTTTCTTCCAACTGCTACAGCGGACGGACAGACACAGATGATCTCATGTCTTTCATGTCTTTTTTCATATTATGTTTTATGAAACGCCTCTTTGTATAAGTTCTGGCTTTTGTGAACTTGCGGCCAGTTCCATTTTGAGCACCCATGCTTGTTGTGTAAACTCTGCAGAGCTTACTTTTATAAAGACTCAAAGGCAACTCCAGTCTGAGAATTTCATTATTTCAAATCTCAAGATGAATTTCCATCACAACAAGCACGTGTGTATATATATATACACATACATATGAGTGATAAGGGGATGTATTCTCCTTATGTTGTGCAACGTGTATCTACACAAGCGTATTGTTGCAGCAATGTTGGTGGTAAGGGAGAGTTTGCTGTTTAGTGTCACACCCAGGTTCCTAGTGGTCTGGATGAGGGCTACCACAGAGTTGTCAATGGTAATAGTAAGGTCTTGGAAGATAAAGTAGTTTGGTTTTGTCCAGGTTGATTTTCAGGTGGTGTGAGGACATCCACTGAGAGATGTCAGTCAGACAGGCAGAGATTTGTGCTGCTACCTGTGTTTCAGATTGAGGAAAAGAGAGAATTAGTTGGGTGTCATCTGCGTAGCTGTGGTAGGAAAAGCCATGTGAGTGAATGACAGAGCCGAGAGAGTTGGTGTACAGAGAGAAGAGGAGTCAAGTGAAAGTAGAGCCGTATCTTCTGCTTCTTTTCTTTCATGTAGTATATTAAAAACTCTCCGTACATTATGGTGTGGTATTGTTCAATGTTACTCACAACAGTTGATTGACATGTAGGTTTAGCCAATAGGAAGCCCCTATGTTGGTAGGTTGTGGACCAATAGGATGAGACAGTGAATGTGGGGTGCGGGGTCAGATACACATGTGAGGACCCAAATAAACATGACAACGTTAGTACACAGTCTGTCTCACGCGCATTATTAAGTAAACCCGACAATGGAAGCCTTTTCTCCCTTTGACAAATCCATTTTGATCCAGCTCAATAATATGTGGGAGAAGAGACTATTTTGCTTGCCAATATCTTGGAGAGAATCTTAATATCTGAGTTTAGAAGAGAGTTTTGGCGAAACGATTGACATTTATAGGCTGGTTTATCTGGTTTTAATAGTAAAGTGATCATAGCTCCACTAAATGAAGAAGGTAGTGAAGCACTTTCATAAGATTCTTGCAACTTCTCAATAATTGGAGTCAAATTATTTTTTATAGATATCAATTGGTAATCCATCAGCACCAGCTGTCTTGCCGGCACTCATGACATCGATTACAGCTATAATTTCATCATTTGTAAGGTCAAAATCTAGGTAGGTTTTGGCTTCCTTTGAAATGCATGGAACTTTCAAATTATTTGTCAGAGTTGGGTGGATATTCTGAGGAGCATAAAGATTCATAAAACTGTCTGAAGGCGTCATTTGTCTCTCTAGGGTCGACAGTCATGTCACCCTTCATATTTCAATTTTTTCATATTCTCTTTCTGATTCCAGTTGTTTGATTCACCAGGCCAGAAGCTTTCCTGATTTTTCTCCCTGGTCATAAAATGTCAGTTTGAGTCATAGCAAGTTATTCGCAGCTCTTTCCGCAGATATTGTATTCAGCCTTAGGCAGTAACAGTTCCTGATGTGTTTTTTTTTTAACTGTCCAAAATATTGGTTTTCTCTAGGGTTTTAATTTTTGAATCTAGCATTCTTAGTTTTTGATGAATACGTTTTAAGCTAGGGGAGGTAAAACCTAGAATTTGCCCTCATAACCCTTGTGTTGTCCCTGCTTCCCCCGGCTGTTGGCTGTGAGCGTTTGGGTACTGATTTAACTAACCCTTGTTGTGTTGTCCCCACTCCTCCTCCTCCTGCTCCTGCTCCTGCTTGGACTGTGGACCCTAACCCCCCCCCCCCCCTCACATAGCCCACCACATATTAGCACGCACACGTAGGGCAATAGACAAGTGAGCAGCGCTTGCAGATATTTGTTACACCTGCGGCACACGGTGTGAGTTTTACAGTCGTTTTTCGTGGGGCATATCTGACACCTCTTCCTCTTACTCGCCCCGGGCGGGGCTGCTGCGGCGGCGACTAGGGCTAGGGAGGAGGCCGGACTCTCGGGTCGAACGTGGTCAAGAGCTCTCCACGTGGCGGCGGCGGCGGCGACTTTCACAGCCTTCACAACCGCGGCGGATGCTTCCGTGCCGGGTATGCGCTCCCTTCATGCAATGAACGGTGTCACGAGAGCCTTTCCCAGCTGCTCGAGGAACACCCTCCGCTTGTTCCGCTTGCCCGGCATCCAGTCGGGGTTGATCTCTCTCCATATCACGAAGGCGGTGTACGAAGAGACGTCGAGGATGTTGTGAAAGACGACCAGGGGCCAGCGCGCGGTCATCCTCCTGCAGCTGTACGTTCCGATCACCTTGTCTAGGTTGTCCACGCCACCTTTGTTGCGGTTGTAGTCCAGGACGATGGAGAACACCTCTCTTCCCTTGACTGCGAGCAAGGAGCTCGGGCTTGTTCTTCCGAACCGTGCCGACCACGGTGATCTTCCTATCCAGGAGCTGCCGCGCGAGTTCTTAGGAGGTGAAGTAATTGTCGCACGTGACGTTGCGACCGCGCAGTCCCTCCGTGACATCGAGCACTACCCGCAACCCCTGGTTCCTCTCCGGGCGTCCGCCGCTCGGCTTTCCGGTGTAGACTTGCATCTTCCAAGCGTAGCTGGATTTGGCGTCGCAGGCCACCCACGACTTGATCCTGTATTTCGCCGGCTTGCTGGGCATGTACTGTCGGAAAGGACACCGGCCTGGGGAGAAGAAGAGATGAGAGGAGAGGAGATGAGGACGAGGACTAGCAGCAGCTAGCTAGCTATAGCTACATAACATAACATAAGATAATAATAATATAAAAAAGCCAACGAGTGAAAATAGGCACTTAAAAGTGTGATATTAAAATGGAAAAACAATAGTGACGGCTATATGTAATTTACATCACAGTGCTCCAGTGTGTGTAGGCATAATGTAGGTCAGCCCTGATAAGCAAATCAGCGGTGCAACCATAATGAGTCTGATAATATATAAACAAGGTTGTAAACAAAAGAGCCCGTGATAATAAGGATATACATGTTTAACAGTTTGTAGCTCTAAACAAAATAAGTAACTTGTGTCCTAGTTTACCTTGAGAGTCCCTCGTTAATTTGTTCACGTATTATACACATCTTCAGTCTTCTTGCCAGGGTGAGTCATTGAAGACTTAAAACTGCAGCCGGGGAGTCGAAATAAGAAGTTTGTCCATCATAATCCACACGGAGGCAGGCAGGATGGAGGAGCCCAAAGCGGACATTTCTCTTGTATAGCATTTACATAGTTGCAAGGATGCAGTGTAATCCGGATAGAGAGATATCTTGTGACCACGAAACCACAGGTCATCCCTTCTTTTGCGGCAGCCAGAGACAAACCATTCGGGTTTCAGCATCTTTATTTCTTTAAGCAAAACAAATAAATCCAAATAACTCAACTTAAAGAATTCAGCAGTTTCTACTGGTGTCTTTGTCTCTCTGCTTGTCCATCTCAGTGTGTCTGAGTGTCTCTCCGTGACTATCTCAGTCCTTGTGTTCCTCTTTGCCTTTTTGAGGCAGCTCAGCTGCTGCCTTTTAAACCTGAGGATCAATCAGCTAACAGCTCTCACCTGCGCTGATTGATCCTCTGGTACCGCTATAGGTGCTCTCCCAACCCTCTCACGATTTTCTAAATCATCAAACTTGTCAGCTAACACATCGTATTCAGCTTTCAGTGTAGAATATACTTTCTCAATCTCCTTAAATCTGTCGCTGTGGCCGGATAAACCCATATCCACCTTGTTAATGTGTCAGGCATGAAGGTCCATGGTGGCTTGTATTGTTTCGAGGGAAGGGTTTACTGGGGCCAGAGCTTCATCAAGCAATTTAGGATCGCTGGTTGAGGAGCGCCATCCTTGATGAGTGGTTAGCCGATGTGGTAACAGGTTGCAGGCCTGGTCGTTCACTTTTTGTGGCATACGAGGTGTGACGGTACACTATGTGCCTTTTGGCAAGTGTGTTAATTAAAGAAAATATATAACTCGATATAATGAGAAAGAAGTTGGAAAAAATGTTTGGGAGCCAGGGTTCTTGTGTCTGCTCCATTTACACACTCAGACCGAAAGTCTAGAAGAAGACACAGCAGATGGCGATAATGCACCTTGATGTTGGTTGCCACCTGCCAATAAACCGAACAGAAGAAGTATAACACAAGCCTTGAAGACTACATGCATGTTCAGCAATTGAAGAAGGATGTCAGCAATGACCTTGATAACATTGACTAGTCCAAGCTCTGGTGCCTAGAGTTTGGTTTGCTACATTTAGATAATGGTTGGAAGACCCAAGATGTCTGAGCAACATTGGCCTGTATGGTCTGATCTCAAGTCTTGCACAGGAGTTTAAATGCACCAAGACAAGGGTCGAGATGACACAACTACACTGTGTGCACAATTATTAGGCAAGTTTTATTTTTGAGGATTCATTTTATTATTGAACAACTACAGTGCTCTTGGTCAATCCAAAATGTTAATAAACCTCAAACCTGAATATTTAAGAAAGTAAAAGTGAGGTTTTGGCTTTCTTAGGAGAATATCAATGTGTGCACAATTATTGGGCAACTATTAGTGTGCAGAATTATGATGCAACTAAATGAAAAACGAAAATTTTCCCATCTCACTTGTTTATTTTCATCTGTTAAAGTGAGAATAATAAACAAACAACTCAAAATTTACAAATAAACATTTCAAAAAAAAAAATCAGTGACCAATATAGCCACCCTTCTTTTCAATAACAGTAATGTTGTGCAATAGTAAGCAGACTTGATGTTGGCTAATTATTAATAATCATAAAATATGATTATTAAAATTATAAAATTATTAATTAAAAACGATAAAGTTATCAATTAAGAATAATGACATTTATAATTATAATTTATCAAAGACGGGGCACCACCCTGGTATCAGGGACCAACAATCAACCTGTAAAGATCAGTCTCATAATATGAAAAAGTTCAATTAGAAATCTCAATATTTAATATTAATGATTATATAATGAACAGTGAAGGTTTTAAGTTCGAGCACTGACTATCATAATCCAGCTGTATTCACATACATATGCACAAATAAATCACAAAATACCGGTACTTTAAATTACAATGGAATTTATTAAAGATAATGACATCAACGTCAATCAATGACTATTATCCCAACACAATCCACTATATCAAAGATAAACACCACAAGCACTTATCACAATCTATAACACACATGTAATACCTATAGTGTGTATATCTGTATGTGTGTGTGTGTATGTGTGTGTGTGTGTGTGTGTGTGTGTGTATGTGTGTGTGTCAGAGAGGAGGGGGATTCAAGATGGTGTACGAAGTCATGTGGGTAGCGTCGTATGGCCGAATTCAAGATGGCGGTCTAACCGCGTGGGTGTCGTCGTATGGCCGAATTCAAGATGGCGGTCTAACCGCATGGTTTGAACAAAGGGAAATCGAGAACAAAGGATACTTTGATCTATCTCGTGGTTCAAAGCGCCGAATGGCGTCGAGATGCGACCGCACTATCTAGATCCCCAAATGTATATAAAACGTGATGTGTATGGATGCAGGTCGGAACGTGTGTGCAGGCGGGTTTAGGAGAGGAGAGAGAGAGAGAGAAAAGGAAATATGCAATGAGTGATCAGAAGAGATCTCAAACACCGCCAGAGACCACTTTGCGGGGACTTTACCACTCGAACTAAGATCCGTCCAGCTGTGTACCGATCTTTTAATAGGTTAAAATCTCTGCAAAATTGGTCTAACGGTAACAATGCAGCGATATGGCCTGAAACGCAGATTCGTCACGACGCGCTGGCACCGGAACAAATGTGGACACGGTGGTCCTAAACAAATATACACTCAAATAATAACACTAATGATTAAACTAGTCTCTGCCCAGACATAAGCCTCTTACTTGTCGATGTTCCGCGGTTGGTTCGTGCGTGGGCGGCGCGTTCCGGGAAGACGAGTGGATTGGGTTCGTGGCCTCGAGAGCAGCGATCAGCTGATTTGCGCGGTGGCAGCGGGAAAGGAGCTGCAGGCCGGAAAATGGAGAGAATTGGTCTCGTTCTCCTTGGCGAAAGTTTCTTGCCCTTCTGCAGGGATGAACAGCTGAGGAGCAGCTGTGGTTGTGGATCTGGGAAAAGTCTGGGGAACTCGGCCTGCGAGTAAAAGGCTTTTGCCGTGGTCTTTTCAAAATAAAACTCAGGTAAAAAGGAAGTTCACAAAAAAGGGAAGAATGAACTTAAGGTAAAAATCAAAATACAAACGTTTGGTTGGTTGCTCCCTTTGAGTGTCTGGATCGTCTGGAGTAACCGGGAGAGGTTTCTGGTCTAATCTTCAGCACACGGGAATAAGCAATGAGTTGCAGGGACGCTGCCCTATTTATTACCTGAGAGGTGTCCGGCCTCCCTCCAGGGGGGGTCGTGGGGTCTGTTGGCTCTCAGCCAATGGAAGGCCCGAGTTTAAACTCGGGCGGCGGTTAACAACCCTGGGGTCCCCAAAGGCATTCTGGGTGTTTTTCGGCCTCATGTTAGAGACGAACTCTAGTCAGGCTTCTCAAAGCCCAGGTAGGCCTCATCATCGGCCTTTGTCTGAGCTCGATCCCCAACAGTAATAAGCCATTCATGGATTCTGTCAGTTTCTTGATCTGTTGACGATCAACTTTTTGTGCAGCAGCAACCACAGCTCATCTTCTCTCATTCTCTCATCTTTAAGGCCTTTACTGGCTAGCCACGCAGTGGAGTACTTTGATGCATGCGATGCAGCATTGTCCTGCATAAAAATCATGGTCTTCTTGGAAGATGCAGACTTTTTCCTGTACCACTGCTTGAAGAAAGTGTCTTCTAAAAAATGGCAGTAGGTTTGGGAATTGATTTTGAGTCCATCTTCCACCCGAAAAGGTCCAACTAGCTCATCTTTAATAATACCAGCCCATACCAGTACCCCACCTCCACCTTGCTGGCGTCTGAGTCGAAGTGGAGCTCTGTGCCCGTTACTGATCCAGCCATGAGCCCATCCATCTGGTCCGTCAAGTCACTCTCATCTCATCAGTCCATAAAACCTTTGAAAAATCTGTCTTCAGATATTTCTTGGCCCAGTCTTGACATTTCAACTTATGTGTCTTGTTCAGTGGTGGTCGGGTTTCGGCCTTCCTTACCTTGGCCATGTCTCTGAGCACTGAACACGTTGTACTTCTGGGCACTCCAGGTAGGTTGCAGTTCTGGTATATGACAGCACTGGAGGATAATGGGTTCCTGGTAGCTTCACGTTTGATTCTTCTCAAATCTTTGGCAGTTAATTTGCGTCTTTATTTCTCAACACGTTTCTTGCGACCCTGTTGACTATTTGCAACAAAACGTTTGATGGTTCTGTGATCACGCCCCATATCTTAGCAATTTCAAGAGTGCTGCATCCCTCTGAAAGACTTTTTAAAATGTTTGACTTTTCAGAGTCAGTTAAATCTCTTTTTTGGCCCATTTTGCCTGAGGAAAAGAAGCTGCCTAATAATTATGCACAACTTGATATAGGGTGTTGATCTCCTTAGGCCACACCCTCCCTCATTACACAAATACACATCACCTGATGTGCTTAAATCCAATAGGCATTCAAGTTTATACAGCTTGGAGTTGGAAAATATGCATAAAAATGATGATATGGTCAAAATACTCACTTGCCTAATAATTGTGCACACAGTGTATAAGGGCTGTCCGACCATCCCTGACAACAGAACGGAAATAGATACCAAAAGAAGCAACACGCAAAGGCAGCACTCCAGCATGCTGACATCAACCACCTTAAACAAGGAAGAGGCAGTTTGGAACTAGGCCAAATCAGACCTTTGTGGAACAAGGCGACCCCATCAGAAAAGCAAAGGTTTATAGTTTTAGAAGTCTGGCATCAGGAGGAGGCAGCGAGATGTGCCAAGGCAGTCACTCAGGCAAAACAGGATCAGTCAGAAAAGAAAGCAAACTACAAAACCCTTCCTTCACCCAACAACCTCCAGCAATGGCTGAACAAAAATCCATCCAGCCCCATTATTCTCAACTCCAGCTACCCTCAAACACATCCTCACAGGTTGTAAAGTCAGTCTCTCCCAAGGTAGGTATACATTCAATTATTTTCAATTTAATTTGTAAAGCGCCAAATCATAATATACATTATCTCATGGCACTTTACATATAAGGTCAAGACCGTACATTATTTTATAGCGAATCCCAACAGTTCCCACAATCAGCAAGCACTTTGGCGACTGTGGATAGGAAAAACTCCCTTGTTAACTGAAAGAAAATTCTAGCAGAAACATACTCAATGTGGGTGGCCATCTGCCTCGACCAGTTGGGCTTAGCAGGGAAAGACGGGGAGGAGAGGAGAGATGGGTGATATACATGAAAACACAAAGTACTCAAATGCCTGGCAGCAACAATTGAAACAAAGACAACGGCTACCAATGACTTGCCCTCCAATACATTTAGCGTAGTACCAACAACATCCTTTATCCGAGAATGGAAACCTTGAGGGCCTACTCCACTGACTATAAAGTGGTCAGTTGGAGCAGGCCAAAAATTGGAAAATGCGGGTGGGTGTAGGCCTTAGTCCAGACGTGGTACTCTGGTCCAACACCCTACAACAGCACCCTGGCAAGATGCTCATGATGAGGCGAATGAGAGGAAGAGGCTGTTGTATGCAGACATGGCAATTGCGACTGAATGTGACTAGAGGGCAATAGTTTGCCCCAAGGAAGTTGGCTACAGGGGTTTCATTGCAACATCCATCAGTTTACTCAGAGATCTGGAAATTCAGACAAGCCCTGTGCCAGACCATAGAAGAAACATTAGGGACTGCATAACTCTGCAGCTTATGGTGTGTTGTGCCATAATGCATCAAACGTGATACCATGAAATGGTGTGCCCTTCGGCATTCAATAAATTTGGTTATCAAAATAAAATATTAAATATTAATATTTTATTATTAATATTAAATAACTTTAATTGATTAAAGTTACCTCGGGGCACCACCCTTCAAAGGAAGGGAAAAGATAGCCAATTTATTGAATAAGTCTCATAAAGGTTCTAACTACAAATTTGAAAGTCTGATTAACAATTAAATTAATAACTATAACCAAAATTACCATATAGATAGTTAGCTAAGTTGAAGGATATGGAGTTCTTGACAGTGTAGAGGTTGGCAAAATTCACTTATGCAACATTAATGAAAAAACATTTGTGAAAGAAAAACATTTATTATGAATATAATAAAGTATAAAAACACAAATTACTAACGGTCTAATTGCTAAACAAAGATAGGTATGTGTGTGTGTCTGTGGACGTAACACTGTGAAGGTAACACCCTTCCCCCACCTATTGGAATGTTTACGACCTGTAGAGATAATGAGGTGAAGAGTTATGCGTGTGTGCCAAATTAGAGAAAGTTACTAGATTGGATGCAACGAAAGACTGTGAAGAGCATAACAGACTAACATTACTTTCTCAATAACTTGTACCCAAAATATCACAACACCACAAATCAAACTTATAAACCTCACACAGAATCGAATAAACAGTCTTACTTAGCCTAGTATAATTATTAAGCCCAGTTGTGTTACCCGTCCGCGGAAAGGGGAAAAAGGAAGTTGCTGTGCAGTTCGCAGTTTTGTGTCGTCTTGCTGGTTCCTGTTGAGTTCAGTTCAGTTGCTGGCTGAAGTTTGCAAGCAGGACATTGCGTCGCTGCTAGGACGTTGGAGGGCGAGGTTTCCTTGGTGAGATGAGCTGGAAGCTGCACCTTTGTGCTCCTCTCGAAGAGTTGGATGGGAAGAGAAGATGTGAGCTGGAGAAGAGGCTCCACAGCCTTCCCTCCTGTGGAAGGATTGTAGGAAGAGGCAGGAAGAGGCTCGACAGCCTTCTCTCCTTGGAGGGAGTGTAGAAAGAGCAGAAGAGGGGGCAAACAGGCTTATATTGGCCCGGTGACCTCACAGGTCCAGAGTGACCAATGGGAGTTGAAACCTGTGTCCCTGGGGGGGGTTTCACCCCTCTGTGTGAAGTTGATGCCCTCTGAGAGACTGAGTTCCTTGCTCTGGTTTTTGATGGCCCCTGGGAGACTGAGTCCTGGGGGAACATGCTGCTTCAGGCTTTGATGGCACATGTAGGCCGAAGTGTGGTTTCACAAAGAACCATGGCCCAACAGGTGTTAGGGACATATACCCAGGTCTGATCTGCCTGTAAAGGCCTGCATTAGAAAAGAGTGTCTTGTGATTAAAAAGCCAAAGCACCTGTTGAAGTTTAGGTAAACTGAGCATGTGTCTAAAAACCGATAGTGGTCGCTAACATCTGATAACATCAACTGGTGATTGGCATATTAACTAGTGCTAAAGACCTTCAAACATACATGGCATATTTTCTTTCTTGTCCTATGTTCTAAAAATAACTCAATATTTACTAAAAACCTAACCCGCTCCTCTTAATCACCCCAACAATACACAGTATTTTCTATTTTGGCAAAGGTTTGTTCAAACTTCAAATTATTTGACAATATTTAGGAAACCTGCAGAATGAATTCCCCCCCAGAATTATCACCAACATTTGACGTTGCATTTTAAGCTTAAATTAATGAAAATAGCCAAGCACGTGACATCATTGCTCCCCAGCTGGGCAGTCAGTTATTTACCATGTCTGGAGTTACAAAAGTCATACTTGCCAACAAATTAGCAATTCAAGTATACAGTATCCAAATGCTTAAAGCTGCCTACATTCTGGTTATTGTCACTTGTTCATTTTGGTTGTGAAATACCATAAATACAACATAATCGAGTTGAATTTAGAGGAAGTGGAAATATTTTCAACTGAGGAAACTGTCCCTTGAAAACAAAGTTCTGTGGATTATCCAGAAGCATGAGGATGCCGTTTCTGAAGACATGAAAGTCAAATCTGTTTACAGGTTTAGATACCAATGAGATAAGTGAGATAAAATATATTTTGCAATATGTGTGAAATAACATGAAAATCTAACATACAGTACATAGCTTTGGTTTGTTTGAAATAATACATTTACTATACTCATGAGTGATCACCTTTTAACCACATCGCACATGCTGGTATACAGTTATTCAGCAGAGGTCAGCAGGTTCCTGTGTGTTCAGTACTCTTTTTGGGTGTAGTTGTTACGGATATCATGGCCATTTACCAAACCATCTGTAGTGTCTTGGCAAAATATCAGATTAACAAAAGTTAATTCTAAAAAGTGTAGATCAATAAGTGACACAGAGGTCAGGTGTGAACACCGACTTATGATATCTGCAGCGGATTGAATATGCAACTTTCAAGACTGTCCGAACTTTACACTCAGGTCATGTCTGAAAACGGCTTTAGTATGAATGATGATTGAAAAGCACGCTTGAAGATGTTGCAATGCTGGCTATGTCAACTTAACTGTTTAAGGAAACCACACAACTAGAGCCCTCAAGTGTAAATTGTTGTTACCATAAATATGTTAAAAAAAGTGTAAAACAGGCACAATAGCTGTAATATTTTACTTAATTAGTTGATATTTAATCAACTTAATATTTTAGTTTTATTTTAGAAATAGGCTTAAGTTAATTTGATTAAGGGAGAACAGTGAACCACATTATCGATAACAAGTGGAAAAGAGACAGCTGTCCAAAGCATGTCTGAAATTATGTTTCATGATAAAAATACTGCCACAATATTTTTAATGAAATCAAAAAGTCACAGCAGACTAAAGAAGAGTGGAGTTTTCATCAGCTCCAGGGTTTTAATGGAATGTCCTCAAGGAGAAACCCTCACTTCCAAATGAGGGTAAAGAGTTTTGATGACTTCTTATGTTATGTCCTTCTGTCTGGGAGGTCTGTGAATGTTCCTGACCACACATTTCACCATCCATTCTATGCCTTCGTTTACTCCGTCCCTGCAAGAGAACAAGTCTTAAGTTAGTTATATATTATCCTGAACAGTTCCATGAATGTCTGAAAGCAGCCCAAGTCTCCAGAAATTGAGTCACAGACTGTCACAGTCAATAAAACGTGATGCTGGAAAACGACTTAATGATTCTTGTTCAAAGAATTGTGAAAACATTCAATAAGGGAATCAATAAGAATCATGCTAGGGCTGTCGTGATATCCTGGTAATGATGATAATTGTAATTTTTTTAAACTAGTGACACGGTGTTAATAATATACACTTCCCATCCCAAGTTATGTACAGTATATCATAGAGTAGCATCTTACCCTGTGAGGGCAGTACAAGGCTGGACTAAACAGTCTCTCTTTCCAATTTTCGGGGCACAGTCACTGAAGGCTGTTTTAATGTCCGGTACAGACAAACAGTTCTGAAAAAAGAGGAAACACAAGATGTGACTGAAGGCTACAACTGCAAAGATAAAGCTGTCATAACCAGTCTATCAAGCTGACACAAAAAGTACCTTGGTTTCAGGTTCTCCGATGTGACTGATGCTTTTCATTCCTAAATATACATCTACTGTCAGTTGGATAAAACGACATATCTGACTATGTTAACTTAGACATTTTTTACATTTTTCCTGACTCTTTTTTAACTGAGAAGATAAAAGGCAGAATGACTGCTAGTGGCATGGTTAAAAAAAAGGTGCAAGGCGGTCTGAAGAAATTCAACAAAAACAAAGTAGAGCCTGCACACTTATGTCACTCCACTTTGTGTGTTTGCTGGTATGTGTTTCACGTGAAGTGGTTGAAATAGTTAACCACACCAGCCTATCAGCCCATTGGTATTCCCTATAAATATGGGTGGTTCTCTTTCAACCACGAAAAAAACCAGACAAAGATCCCACTCTGGATCAAAACGTTGATTGATTAAACTCTCTGTGGTACGGAGTGGCCTCAGTGTGCAGGCTCTACTATGGTAAAAATCTCAAATACAAATTTAGCTAAGGATGACTTGGGTCATCTCTATACTAGGGCAGATGTTAATGCAACTGATGATTGCTTTCATTATTGATAAATATATGAATAAAATAGTCTATAAAATAGATTGAAATGATAAACAATGCAGATCACATGCCTCAAGATGATGTATTCACCCTGCCTATCTTACCAAGAGTCCAAAACCACAAAGGTTTTCAGTTTACAATGATAGAAAACAGAGAGAAGCTGCTGGAAGCAGAGAATGGTACATTTTCCCTTGATATGAGTCAAACAAGTTCACAACTAGAGTTACTGCCTCATGGTTGTATACCTCCACCAACCAGTCAAGTTGAACTTTACATCAATGTCTGTTCAAACTCATATGTATGAAAACTCTAGCTATTTAGAGCACCTTTGGTATGTTTGTAGATCTGTGATATATGGATACATAAATTAAATTGATTTGACTCTGATCTTCTTGCTCTGCTGTATGCCTATTATTAAGTAAGATCATTAAGAAAAACAAACACTCTGGCCCCTTGTAGTATGTGTTCAAACATGAAATTAATGAATTAATGTGATACGTGAGGTCACAGGGGCCCTGACCTTTAAACCACAAAATGTCTAATAACTTCATCCTGGACTTTCACGAGAATAGGATGGACAAAGGAGATGGAGACAAACTGAAAACAAAACTCCTCTGGCCACAACAGAGGCATAATAGAATGTGGATGAAGGGTAAAAACATAATGAATCATATATTTTTTAAATGATCATCATCTTTAACCTGGACATGGTCTTAATGAATTAAAAACATCATAGAGTACCGGAACATCCTGCTTGTTAGCCAGCACAAGGAGAGGAACACCTTCTAATACCTCACTGTTGATCATTTTCTCTGTAGGAGACAAAATGCAAATATTCACAAAAAAATAAGAAAAGAACATCTATCATCACATACTTTTCTCAGTTCCCTTATGTTGCACGTATTGTTTTATATAATATGATAAAGCATTTTATGTTATGTTACACTGAACTAAAACACTGATCTGTTGAAGTTTTAAATGTTAAAGCAGATACAAACCATCAATAGGCCATTATATCCAGGAAATGAGCATCGCAAAGTTTGACTACAGCTGTTTCAGACACAGATACAAATTGAAGTATACTGGAGGACAGAGGGTAACTCACCAAAGGCCTCCTTTGATTCTGTCAGGCGCTCTTCATCAGTTGAGTCTATCACATAGATGATTCCATGTGACTCAGCATAGTACTACAAATACATATGAGAGAGACACAGGATGTCAGAGCAGGGTCCTGTTCTTAAAGAACCAACAGCATCGGTATGAAGGCAGAAGTGAAGTACCTATATAAAACTAGTGCAGTGCCCATTCTAAGCCTGCCTTTTGGAATGGACTGTGTTGATGCTCCGGAGCTACTACAGAATTATTCCTTAGTGATTCCCCCTCAAAACAGTTCTACAATCTACTGGTATACTATAGTTAATGTTTTTCATAAAATTAAATAGAATTGTGTGTGGCTTAAATATAGAATTGAATAATTTACCGAACTGCTGGCACACAATGTATGCCGGCTATTTAAGAAGTCTGTTAAGTGATCAACACAATCTTCAGACTCAAGTTTACAACTTTTCAGAACAAAAGCTCTGTAATTCAGCTGGATTTGTGGTAAATTATTGGCATTTATGTATAGCTTTTCTTGTCTTTACAGTACATCTATGCATCTTTCTCAATGAATATATAATAATAATAATGAGGAAGACTGGGATCAAAACGCTAACCCTCTCAGCCACAGCCACACAAACATTGCAGCAACAAAATTAATGTTGTGCTTTTACTTTAAAGACAAATTGCCAAACAGGAAGTAATTCTATGAATGTTGTTGTCATGACTCACACGTAGAAGTGATCTTTACAAAAACCTGCCGAATTCATTTATGATGATGATGTTCCTGGATAAACGGAGCGTTGCTTCTTCTGCAACAATGAAGTTACAACACACTGTTCCGTTAATATTTGCGGGAGGAACTTCTCTCCTGTCTGCAGCAGTGTGTGTGCGTGTCTGCACGTCTCTGTCGCACTTCACACAAACAAAAATAATACATTTATTTAGTTATTAATCAATGGTGTCGGATCATGAATCCGGATCGTTCCAGTCACTTTAACCCTGATGTCCTGGCCGTGCACGTCTTGTCTCGTGTGTGGCAGGTTAACCGCGTGCGCGCAAAATGTAGGACTTTTTTTGTATGTGTTCAAATAAGTGTCTCATAAACCAACCGCTGCTTCTACTCTGATCCTGAACCAGTGGTGCAAATCGTTTTACAATGTTGGTCGATAGTGGAAACCCTGTGTTCACTTTTCTTTTTGCCATTCTTCTTAAACTAATTCGACAACCCACCTCATTGACATTAACGTTCTCTCCTTATCTTCGCTTCACTGTCCTTTTGTCTGTTTGTGTGTGTGTGTGTGTGTGAGTGGGGGAAGGGCTGGCCCTGAGGCCTGTGTGTGAGTGAGTGTAAACTCCACTCTCAGACTGAAAGGGGGGAGATGAGAGAAATGACACAATGCAACAGCTAAATGTTTGGCACACCGGCACGACCAAGGAACAGTTTTAGTCATACATTTTGTCAATTTGATCACATGTGCAACCAAAATCTTTGGCGTGAAATGTTATCAGCAGAGATACTTTTAATGTGTTATATAAAAATGTTTTACTCGATTTCCACATAGTATTTATGGGCTACACCATACCGATAGCCCAGACTAGGGCTTTAGCTATGTATCAGAAGTAATTTCAGTCCTTACAAACACAACGAAAGAACTATATCACGTGACCATACACGTAAACTGGGCATGAGCATCATCTCTTCAGGTGGTTGTTAGTTACAGAAAATACTTGAAATCAGAAAAAGCAATGGTGAAAAGTAAGAGCAGGGATTCCACAAGGTGGAACTGTTACTGACAGTAAGCGTTAACAGTGCTCTGCATTCATGGCTGGGATTCAAGTCATGACTGATACACACCAAGCCGGGAGTGAGTGCAGATTTTAGGGGTGGGAAGTATATCATAGATAATTATAAATAATAAAAAATAATATTTAAACACTAATCTGAAGTTTTTAGGACCTTACCAGTACTTGATGTTTACTTTGTTTAATTCACCCTATGTTGATGCATGCATTTAAAAACATTGAAGAAAAAAAAAAATTCCAACATTTTGTACACACTCACAGCCAGGACATCAGGGTTAAAGTGACATGAATGATCTGGATTCATGATCCAACCCCATTGATTAATACCTAAATTAATGTGCTGATCCAGAAACACATAAATATTAATTCAGCAGGTTATTACAAAGATCAGCTCTTCGTGTGAGTGATTAGAAAAGAGCAGAGGAATCACTTATTGACGGGGCTGGGTAATGTGCTTCAATGCAGTGGCGCCGCCAAGGTGGTGCCATGGGGGCGGGGGGATAAAGTAATACCGTGATACAATACCATAATCGTCCCAAAAGGGAAAAATACAGTAATGTTAATTTTAAGTCACAGCACAGTCTCATTTCCAAATGTCTCTTCTGCCCATCCATACAGCACAGATTTTAAACTTAAAATTGCAGTGTGTAGAATTTAGTGACATAAAGTGGTGAAGTTGCATGTAGCAGCTGAACACCCCCCACCTCATCCTCCCCTTCCAAACATGAAAGACAACCTGTGGTAACCTTCAGTTTTCATAAAAACTCAAAGGGTGTTTAGTTTGTCCAGTCTGGGCTACTACAAGAAACATGGCGGCCTCCATAGAGAGGACCCCCCCTGATGTAAATATAAAGTATTTCAATATAAATGGCCTATTCTAGGGTAAAGAAAACAACAATTTGTATAATTTAAATGAAACACACTCGTGAAAACATCACTAGGATTATTTTATATAAAATTTCTGTCAATCGATCCCTTTCACATAAATCTTACACACTGGACCTTTAAATTGGACCAGCAGTTTTTCCAAATCTCTTTATTTTGGAGGCTGGAAAACTCAGGAGTATTGTGGATACCAGGAATAACCATAGCCAAAGAGATGCATTTTAAACCTAAAACATAGTAATGTGGATGTAGCCCTGCTTTAATCTTAAAATATCCAAGCTTTTTTTCCCCCCTAACTGTTTTGAATACTCCTTCATTAAGCCACCTGACTTTGAACGTATTTGTAGTTTATTTTTTATTTTTTTATTAATTACAGAATATAATGCCATCAGTTTGATGTTGGTTTGGTCAGGGTATTTAAAACATGTTACAGGAAATCTAAAAAGAGTACGTGTCAGTATGTGGCTACTGAAGAATTCCTCACAGGATATTGTTGGTGTTTCATTTTTTAACTCACCTTGTCCCACAGAGACTGAAGCTCATCCTGACCTCCCAGATCCCAGAACATAAGACGAGCCTTGCCCATGTCAATTGTACCAACTAGGGAGGACAGTGAGACAAGTGAAAACCAAGCACCAATTGTAAACTATAAGATAAGCAGCATCAGGTGATCACAGCGTAAGAGTTAAGTGTCTTTCAGAAAGGAGACATATTAATGACTTTCCAAAGTTATGATTACTATTGCAAATTATTAATCACTACATCTTCAGGAGTTGTACATGTCGACACATACATAAGTACACTTGTACATGTACACCTGTACAATTCCTGAAGATACCATGATTGGATGACTGAGAATCTTTTCAGATATTAATCACTGCTGATTGAAACTGACATGGAACACTGCTACTCTGATTTTAGAAGAGAGGGGCAAACTGTCAATTTTGAGGGTCTAACCGAACAGTGATGCACCCAGGGTAGTCACAAGCGTATCACTCTTCATAAAAAACACTCACTGAAACATTCACTTACTATTAAGACCAACTGTAGTTGTGATCTTTGATAAATTCATTCCCTTGTAGTTCTTACTGAACTTTGTTTTGGTTTGTTCCAGAAAGGTCTGCAGAAAGAGACAACAGTTAGTCTAGAGGATACGTCAGACTATGCATGTTGTTTAACATGTTACATATAATTGCACAAGCTAAGATATTCAGAAAGGTCATTAGATCACATCATATATATGACACATTGCTGTGATTAAAATACTAAGAGTTAGTTGCTGTAGCTCCACATTGAAAATCGACTAAATTGTAACAGTGTTTTATATTTCAATATTCCGAGGGGGGATATTTTTTTTTAAAAACAGACTTTAGAAGTGCTGATTTACATGAACAAATTTTGCAGCAATAAAAGTAATCAGGGTAACACATAGGCATCATAAATACAATTATCATTGGTATGACAGCTGCACCACATAGAACTAACACAATCAAGCATATGGTCAGTCTCGGTGTGGATTAACAAGTTTACACTGTGGTGTCTCAATATCCTGGTCAATCCTAAATAAGCAACCTCTGGCAGAAACTCAGTGGCTAATTAAAAGTATTACGTATTTATTATTTCTAGTATTTAATAATTTAAATCCCCCTTCATAAAAATGGTTTTAAGTGAAGATGGACTGGGGGGTTTGGATCCCCAAGGAGGAGAACTCCAAAACCATAGAGCAGTTCAGAACCATCTCACGGATCATCTTGGAAGGCAAGATATTTTTCAGCATCTTGTCCCAGTGGCTATTAAAGTTCCTCCTAATGGATGATTACATCAATATGTCAGTGCAAAAAGGTGGGATCTCTGGAACACCTGGGTGCTTGGAGCACAACAAGGGAAATCATGCAGCTTCTGAGAGAAGCAAAGGAAGGGAGGGGCGACCTGGTGGTCCTGTGATTGGACCTTGCCAATGCTTATGGGACCATATAGCACAATCTGATTGAGGAGGCTGTTCGAAGACACCATGTCCCCAGCAATATCAGCAACCTCATCTTGGAAAACTACAACAATTCCTAGATGAAAGCTACCTCTGGGTCTTTAACGGCGCAATGGCACAGGCTTGAGAAGGGAATCATTACTGGCTGCATCATCTCAGTAATCCTTTTCGCCCATGCTATCAACATAATGGTCAAGTCAGCTGAGGTGGAGTGCTGAGGACCTCTAACGGCCGGCGTACGTTAGCCACAGTCACAACATCATCACTCCCTGGCAGCAGGTAACTCTTACTAGGACTGTGAAGCTAATCTAATGGGCAAGGATGAGTTTCAAACCTTCAAAGTCAAGTTACCTTGTGCTCAAAAAAGGGAAGGTTGTGGACAAGTTCCGTTTCAAGAGTTTTGAGACCACAATCCCAACACTGTCGGAAGAGCCAGTCAAGAGCTTGGGGTTGCTCTTTGACTGCAGACTAAAGGACATAGCTGCTATTAGGCCCTGGTGATATGACCAAAGACTTCTATTTCTAACTTTTACCTCAATTACGATTAATGAATTAATATTTTATGCAGGGAATTACCTCTCTCCTGTCTACAGTAGTGAGTGAGTATGTGTGTGTTTGTGTGGTTGTGTGTGTCTGTCCTTCACACATTTATTAATTAATCGATGGTGTCAGAACATGAATCCGGATCGTTCTGGCTGTCTGCGTCATGTTTACATCTCATGCTTAGCAGATAAACTTTGTGGCCACAAAATGTTGGACTTCTTTTCAATGTGTTTAAATATCAAAGAAACAAAATTAACTTCAGTAGCCTATAACTTCTGATTAGTGTTGGTGTTTATTGTTACAAGTAAAGCAAGCACAGGTCAGCAGGGGAGTGAGGAGGGTTGGGAGCTGGTTGTGTAAATTACTTTGATTGGAAGGAGGCTTCGCTTGTGTTTTAACGATGTAACTTAATAGTCATTCCAACTTTACCGCAGGGTTTCGAGCCAGCCAATTCTCCTCTCTTATCTCTGCTTCACTCTCCGTGTGTCAGTGTGAGTGAAAGTGGCGGGGCCTCATCTCCCAGACTCAGAGGAGATGAGAGACAGAGCAGGTAAATGCAGGCGCACCGTTGCGACCAAGGAATTTTTTCGTGGCAATTCACAGATTTAAAGTCTCATGTGCTTTTTTTGTATATCTATGAATTGCCTCGCTGACCGGATCACACAATCTTGCATTGATCAAGATTTTTGTTCTAACTAACCCTAACCCTTGCATTGGCCGGATGTTCCCCACCCCTGCTGTAATGCATTGACCTGCTACAGGCAAATATCCAACCTCCCATTCCTTACTAAGATACTTGAAAAGATCGTTTCAGTGCAGTTAAATTCCTTTCTGTTTTAGAATATAGGATAAGATGGTGAATATCCCTTGTAGTTTGAAAGTCTTATGAACAATTTATATTACCAACTACCAGTATAGGTTAGAAGGTGTTAGGGACATATCTTCAGCTGTGCACCTTAGCGTCATCAGGTGTTCTGGCCTTTTAATCACAAGACACCCTCTACTAACGCAGGCCCATCACAGGTTGATCGGACCTGGGTGCATGTCCCTAGCATCTTGGGGCCCATTTGGGATCTTTCCTCCTGATCCAGAGCCCTTGGCTTGCCATAGTCTTTTCCTCTCATTCACTTCATCAACATAATCCTCCCAGGGTACTGTCAATTCTACAAAGTAGATGACTGGCAGGGTGTTGGACCAGAGTATCAGGTCTGGTTTTAGAGTGGTAGTGACAATATGTGATGGGACTGTAAGCCGCTGGCCCATGTACACCAACATCTCCCAGTGTTGGGCTTGCTCCAACTGACGACTTCTAGTCAGTGGAGTAGGCCCTCTGTCTTCAGCATGCTGAAGTGCTTCTTTTGCCTGTTGTCCATCATGTTGTCAGTGATGGTCTGACAGCCCGTATAGATGTGTCTCAGGACTCTGAGAGGGTCATCTTCCCGAGACCCCGGCTTTTGTTGCTCACCCCCTACTACCCATTTGGAAGCTTTGATAATCACCTCTGTTGCCATAGTGAACGCTAGTGGGGAGATTGTGCAGCCAGCCATGATGCCAACTTTGAGACGTTGCCATATGATGGTAAAATCGGGTGTGGTGAAGTAGAATTACAGATCTTTGAAGTAGGCTTTGACCAAATTTATGATGGGCTCTGGTACTTTGAAAAAGTCAAAAGCAGCCCAGAGGACACTATGTGGGGAACCAAATGCATTAGCTAGATTGAGGATGATGACATGTAGATCTCTCTTCTCAATCTTGGTTGATTGGATTTGGTGCCAGATCATGCTAGTTCTAAAAGTCCAGAGAACCCTGATATTCCAGCTTTTTGGACCAATGTATCCACCAGCTTTTTTTTTTTTTTACCAGATAGCTTGTCAGCCTTTGGGCTATTAAGCTGAAGAAGATCTTGCCTTCTACATAGAGGAGACTGATGGGCCGAAATTGGCTAATGTTTGAGGTCCTCAATGTTCCTCCCTTCTTTGAGGTGAAGAGACATTTCACAAACTTGAAGGGTTTTAGGCTTCTTGTATAGCCTCTTTGTCATTTTTTATTCTAGGGTCATTAGCCGTGTGGTTCATCAGTGAGACGTTTCTCTTTTCTTTTAATTGCTTTCATAGCAATTAGTGGGTGTCTCCAAATACCAATTTGTTTGATCCTGCCAGCATGGGAAGCTAACCCATTCCAGCCCCAGTGGGGTCCATTCCCTCTTGTCAGCTGTCTTTCCGTCACAAGGTCTAAAAGTGAACAATACCCTGGAGGAGTTTCAGTCTGGCTTTAGATCCCATCACAGAAATAAAAACTGCACCTACTAAAATAATATGCGAACTCAGACTAAGCTCTGATGAAAAAGAGGTTTCAATTGTAATCGTCCTAGACCTGAGCCCTGCTATTGATACAATTTACCACAACATCCTTATCAATCATCTTGAGAAGTTGGTTTGTTTGTCTGACAGTGTCCTAAACTCATTCAAAATGTACATCAAAAGGGAGGACGTTTTAATACCAGCATTGGAGATCACGTGTCTGACAAATATGACAGCTGTTTTGGGGTTGCAAAGGGGAACTGCATTGGAACTTCATTATTCTCACTGTACATGCTGCCACTGGGTGACATCATCAGAGTGCACAATGTTTGTTTCCATAGTTACAAAGATGATACAAAACTGTACATTGCTGATGAGCCAAATTATGATAATGCTCTGCGCTCTATTACTAAATGTCTTTTAGCAATAAATACAATAAATACAACCTAAAACATAGCAACAGTTTGGCCATTTAGAAATCAGACAAATGCTGAAAAGCCTCAATTTCTAGCCGACAGGATTACTGTAATGCACTTTTTACAGGCTCCCAAAGAAAACAATAGAGAGACTGCAGCTCATTTAGAACTCTGCTGCTTGGCGGAGAGAACACATTAGACCAGTTCTAACTTCTCTGCACTAGTTGCATCAAGGTTCTCCTCCTGTCATACAAGGCTCTAAATGGGCTAGGACAGAGTTACATAGCCGACTCTCAAGTCAACTAGGTTCCCTCTAGAACACTGAGATAAGGGCTGCACGATATTAGGAAGACATGCGATGATGTTGTTTAATATTGCGATGATGATATGACTTGCGAAAATAAACAGACAGTCCCTGGCTACAGCCGGGAGAAGGCGCACAGCCTGGCCGCAGCGCTACCAAGTCCAGGGCAGACACCAGTGAGCCATGCACAGCTACACTAAGTCCACTTACAGTAAATTTGGGGTCTTTTCATACATTTTGAACATTTTAGCGGCTCTGTCAGTAATTAATCACTCCTCTTGTGGCTCTATCACCCGCACTTTCAAACCAAACGTAATGCGACACCATCTCCTACAGCTTTCCATACATTTACTAAGTTTACAAAGTCAGTTGTTTTTACCCAGTCTGAGTTTACAAGTGTGTCCGATCACACTGTTTGAGAGTGTGTGCTGTTACTTTCCCCTCAGGTTCTGGGATCATAAATAAGCTACACAATTCTTCTTTAAAATCAACCGCTAGTGATGAATCTGACTCGGGACAAACGTGATCACTAGAAGTTTTCACAGTAGAATTTAGTTGGAGATTTGAGCCGTGTTGCTCCGTCAAATCTCTGTGGTCAAATGCTCAGTTTTCTCTCTATTCTCTTCTTATTCTCTTTTTCCGACAATGATTCAATCAGATGCAGCAGGGCTCCATCTGATTGGCCAAATGGCACATGGAACACCATTTATCGCAGTTTTGGCCGTCTTTTGCGATAGGTCTATCCCGCAGGTTGATATCGCGATCACGATTTAAAAATAAACCCTAACTGAGATCATCTGCAGCAAGTCTATTCTACATTTTAATATGCTTGTATTTTCATCTCCACTGTCTGTAAAACACTTTAAGAAAGGTGTTATACAGAAACATTTTCTTATTATAATTATTAAACTCAGTAACAATGACAGACAACAGTGACAACAGGGCTACATGTGAACAATATGATCACATGACTAGAATAGAAAAGAAACATGAGATAATTTCAGAGTCAGGCTCACAGATTTAAATTGAATGTGAGTTAGTATTTTTGCTGTTTTGTGTGACGATGAACAAACTATGATGAACATGTGATGATACAATAAAGTGAAGTAATTGTCAGACTATTTGTGTAGCCAAAATAGAGAGAGAAAAGTAATCGTTGATGTCTGATGAGTTTAGTCTATTCTATTATAATCATAGGAAACATTGAAAAATGTGTGGATCATTTGACAGCAGCAGTGACAGAATAAGAGTCAACGCATTAGCAATGTCAGGTATTCTGTCACAATCAAAGAATCCTTGTTGAATTCAAATTAAGTAATTAATAATATTTGCGATGTACTTATTTGGTCTGATTCTGTTGCTCTTTATTATTTCTCACTTGACTGTAAACTCTTTTGCTCCCATTAGGATCATGTAGAATGATGACTCTGGTTTTCCAGTGATCTGATTGAGCTGTTGACAGGTTTTGATCAGATCCTCTTAAATGATCCTGCTGCTGCAGTTTAAATGTGCAGCATAAGTTACCAGAGTGATTAACAGCAGTAAGTAGTGTTGCACTCTATACCGATACTAGAAAGGTATCGTGATAAACAGTTTTTGTAAATAAGCATAAATTTGCAGCTGTCACATGTACATCTATAATTACACATAATGTTATTAAAGTTAAGAAGTTATGATCTTGATCTTTACAATAATCCAAATTATATATAGCACAATGCTAAAAAGTTAATGCTACTTCTCCATTGTCAAAAACCCACCTACATGCATGAAAACAGACAAACAAGAAAACACTTAACAGATAAACTACAATTGTATTGAGCATGGACATAATGAGCATTAATGTAAGTCTGGCATTTCATGGTGATGAAGCTCAAACAGCGGATTAGCCTACACACCACTACACACACTTGGAAGGGGCGGTGTTAACTGCGTATGAACAATCACTGATGTGGACAAGTGAACTGGCAATACAGCTTTATCAATAAAGTCATATGGACCTATTTTCAATCATAGAATTATAAAACATGTCTGGTTATCCCGCTGCTAACACACCCAGTACATCAATATAAGTAAATCCCACAAGTAAAGAAACGAAGAGCGATGCAGACAGTCTGCGGTTCTGTTAGCACATAGCTCGTAAGTGTCAGGTTGGTTATGCTCAGCTAACTTATTCCATCTGATGAGAATCTATATCTTTTATAAAGATACTCATCAGAGTAGGTAAACGGATTGTGTCTGTCTGAAGACCCTTGTTCTCTACAGAGACCCTCTAACAATCCACACCCAGCTCCATGGGATCATTTATTTTAATTTTTTCTTGAGCCACAGGATCCTCTAAGAACGGTGATGTCATGTTTTAAAGGAATTGATTAGTCAGTGGGTGGAGCTTTTATGCTGCTTGAGCTCTTATCTCCAACTTAAACTGCTCTGAAGCAGGTAAGCCGTTCAGCATAAGTTACCATGGTGATTTACCCCGATAAGAAGTGAACAAGCTTTGTAGGACCGGAAACCCAGAATTTAACCTGGAGTTCCCCCGATAAGCACAAATCCGGCTTCGTAGTACAGGGCCCTGGAGTAACTAGAAAGGCACAAGATGACAAAACATTGGAAAAAAAATGAACACCCGGACATAATTTCCATAAAAATCCACGAAAAGGTTGACTAATGCCCTATATTGCAATGTTAAGGGGCATGATTTTAAGGTCCTGCCCAGTCATACTGATCTGCAATGAAATGCAAGGGGTTCTTCCCTTGGCTATGCCCTGTCCCTTCACCAAATAGGTGCTGTTAGGCCTGGACGTCCAAGGATACAGCCCTAAATGTTTATAAAAAAATTGTTGTGAATAGTTTTCTTACTCTTGTGATAAAAAACATTGATCTGAAGCTCAATTCTAAGGTTGTTCTGTAAATACTTTTCTAATAAACAATAATATAGCAACTTCTGATATCCATGTCAGGCATAAAATATCAACTTCCGGTTTAGGTCCCGCCCCTTCCGAGTACGGATACGGATAGTTTAGTTGGTTGAACAGATACAGAAAAAGGTGAACTCCCTCATCCCTACTCTCCAAATTGATTTGATTCATTCACTTTAGACTTGTGTGCTGCACCTAAGGCTTAAAAGGACTAAATCTGATTATACCCTCTACTCTAATCAAGGTGGCCATGCCTGGTCCCCCTTTTCAGCGCCACTGCACTGAGGCGTATTATTCCTTGGTCAACAAGTGACTCTGCTTCTCTGATGTTTTTTAATCACTCACACTTAGAATTGATCTTTATAAAAACCTACTGAATTCATATTTATGTTCCTGGATAAACGGGGCGTCGCTTCTTCTGCAACAAAGAAGTTAAAACACTGCGCCCTAATATTCGGGAAAGAACTTCTGTCGACAGGACTGTGTGTCTGTGTTTGTGTGTCTGCTCTTCTCTACCCCTCTTTACACACAATCTGATAATCACGTTTTTAGTTATTAATCAATGATGTCGGATCATGACTCTGGATCGTTCCGCTCACTTTAAAACTGATGTTCTGACTGTGCGCTTCACGTTACATTACATGTAGAGATGTCGGGTGAAGTGATTTTATAATAACCACAGTTTCATAACATCACGGTTTCATAACCGTAAGAACTGTAAAAACTACAATATCTCAATTTGGTGTCCTGCCTTTATTGTTAAAGTGTAAAGTGAGCACTGGTCAGAGGGGAAGTGAGGAGGAAACAGACTCTGACAGAGACTCCGACGCATCTAAGAATCAAAAAAATGTCCACCCCTCTGGGCGAAAACAATATGCTGTGTAACATTTATTTTATTAAATTACTGCTTCATCAATGTGACGTCTCCAATTTATATTTTTATTTCCTGTTGTGAAAGACTACACGTGGCATCTATTGCAATTCTGTCGGTCCTGGGAGAGGGATCCCTCACATGTGGTTCTCTCTGAGGTTTCTACGTTCTATTTACCCTGTTAAAAGGTTTTCAGACCTTGTTAAAACCCTATGAGACAAATTGTGATTTGTGAATATGGGCTATACAAATAAAATTTGATTGATTGAATTTGTGTTTCCTGTCATCATAAGCAGTGTATCTGTATGGGACGTATATTGTGATGGGTCACCGACGGAAGTTGTTCTGATTACGGAGCTTGAGTAGTTGTGAAAAAGTAAACGTGTCTTGGTTCAAGTACACATTCTTAATGTCTTTATTATACTATGGCCTCTCAGTATAAGTGAATTAAACTCTTGGCTACATTAAAACGGTTAATAGAAAGAGAGAGATAGAGCAACAGAGAGAGGGGGGTTTGCGAGCTGCTCCTTCGATGCTGGTCAGAATCCGAAAGTAAAAGAGGATTTCTCCTTTCGCGGTGAACTCCTCCGATTGTGGAGCCAGTGTTGGTGGAAATAAAGCTGTTTTAGTGGCTCGCGCACGGAAAACGTGACTCGCGAGAGATTTCACAGCAAAGCACACATAAATTACGTGACTCGCGGGAGGCACAACACCATAGTTAGATATCGTAGTTTTTACAGTTCTTACGGTTAACAAATCGCAGTTATCGTAAAATCGGTTAATCCCGACTTCTCTAATCAGGGGTAGATACGTTTAGCTCAGGTTTTAATGCAACTCACAGTTTTCCCGGCGTTGTCCAGTCCCAGAATCAAAACGCAGTATTCGTCCTTTTGGAACATGTATTTATACAAACCAGATAATAAAGTATACATCTTGGCAAAAATGTAAACAAACAAGTACTAAGTCCTGCCAATGTTAGCTTGTTAACTTAGCCTAACGTGCATATCAGGGCCAGCACAGCGAGTGCGCCCTCTGTTACTTCATTACGAGGCAGCTAAATAAACATGATAAAACCGAGAGAGACGCACATACACGGCTGCGCTCATACAAATAAAGTAAATAACAGACGGTTTTATCATACACACAGCACAAACTCTACGCGTAACATAACCCGGAAGTAGACCCTGTAAAACTTCTTCTTCTGATGTTTAATGGAGGTTGACAAACAACTTATCGGTGCATTACCGCCACCCTCTGGAGAGGAGCCTCTAAAACGGCTTCCTCTTTTTGGTGTTTTTCATGATAGTTGGCAAACAACGTTATGGTGCATTACCGCCATAACTGGTATGGGGTGTCGATCGGGAACCTAAATACATATATATAAATACATATATATATATATATACTGTATATACACACAGGGATGGGTACATTATTATTTATTTGATATACAAAAGATCAAATAACCTTAGTGTATTAAAACAAACCACAAAATACACCAGCCATGCCATGTGACAAAATAAACTACTGTATTTTTGTATTTTAAAAATACTAAAAAATACTTACTCAAGGGAGCACATAATCACATCACAAACCACCATGTTTGGTAATGAAGGGCCTACCTTGCACCAGCAACACTGACGACAATTACAAACAAGTCATTCATAAGCAGACAACTGATAGCACCTTTATCCATTGCAACAAAGTTAATAGTTGTATTTGAGACCAAATCTCTCTCAACACAAAACAGCTCCCATTAAGTTATACACTTTGACTCAGAGAATTTGGGAGCTACAATGAAGTTGAGCCAGTGGTGGATGGGATAACAACCTGTTGTTTCATGGCTCTGCAGCACAACGTTGTTAATAACAATAAGGCACTCAACATGTCTGCATTTACTATAGCTGTTTTCAGACATGACCTGCGGGTGAAATCCGGAGATTGACTACAGAGTTTACCCAAAGTTTGCCTTTCACACATACACAACACAGCAGGAGGTTCTCTGCACAGGTTCTTATCATGACAAACTCTGTTAACACAAACGTTAGTGTCTTCCCTGTGTGTTTTTACCAGGAGATATTTGTTTTCTTTTTGTTTTTTTCATTGTTTGCTTCTGTCATGTGTTAAAAGCGACATCAATGCCCCCCACTCTCTTGCATTGAATCATTGAATCCAGTGGAAATTCTCCACTGTGTTCACACATCAACTTCTCCTGGATTTCGACAGACTTTATATTAGGAAGACAGGCAAAGAAAGTGTCTCACTCTGACATTTGTGTTCAACATGCAGCTCCTCCGGAGAAAATACGGAGGAATGTAAAAGTATGTCTGAAAGCAGCTTAAGTTAAACCATTAAACCAACAACTCTTTAACGCTTTATAGTATTTTTCCTGTACACAACCAACGAAAACTTAACATTGGCTGAAAGTAGCAAGCTAACATTAAGTGTGAGGTCTGCTAACGTAACTCAAGTTAAATAGTTAGCTAGAACACTCACGTAAATCTGATTTACCCTAGGATACTAAAACGAACACCTAAACCTAACACGAACTGTTAAGAATTGTAGAAATAAAAAAAATTCCATATCCGCATATAGATATTCCTATCCCATTGTCTCACCAACTTCAAAACCATAGGGGATGCAGTTGTTCTCTCCTCCATATTTGGTGGTCTTTGTCTGTCCCAAAAACTGCGGAACTCCCTGATTACAGGGTCTTCTGCCTGCAACACAGAGAGATTGGCCTCTGCCGCCCAGGGAGACACCATCCCCATCTGGGAAACACAGTTTTGGAAGGTTAGTGGTGCATGTTCTTTCTGCAAAGCACACCTAAGATCTTCTGGCAAAAGTGTTGTGGGTGCAAGGGCCACCACCTGCTCTGTGGTCACGTTCTGCCTTGACAAAGCATCTGCATTTCCATTTGCACGGCCTGGTTTATATCTAATGTCTAGATCAAAATTTGCAAGCTCTGAGGCCCACCTCTGTTCCACTGTTCCCAATTTGGCTGTTTGTAGGTGACTGAGGGGATTGTTATCTGTATGCACAGTACATGTTTGGCCCAGCAAATATTCACGAAATTTTTCTGTAACAGCCCACATAAGGGCCAAAAATTCCAATTTCATGGAACTGTAATTTTGCATATTTCTTTCGCTTTTTCTTAGATGTCTGCTGGCAAATGCAATATGGCTGATCTTACCCTCACAATCCTGTGACAATACTGCTCCCAGGCCATTATGACTAGCATCCACATCCAAAATAAATGGCTCGTAAAAAGTCGCTGAAGCCAATATTGGTGCTGTGGTGAGTTTGGTTTTGAGTTTCTGAAAAGCTGTGTAACATACCATCTCCAGCCTCTGCAAATGGTGTTCAACATATGTTGAGAAGATTATTACATCATCCAAGTACATAAGCAAGGACTGGAAACTCAGATCACCAAATATCCTTTCCATCAACCTTTGAAATGTGCTTGTAGCATTGCAAAGGCCAAAAGGCCATACATCTCCATATTTCCTTAACACTATCTCTGCAGCAGCTTGGTCTGGGAGTGTCAAATTGGACAGGTCTACAGATTCCAAATCTAAGTCAGGTGCTTTCCCAGCTGCGGCCTGGGAACATTTCACTGTTACTTGGCCCTGGGAATTGACTTCCTCACTGAACACTATTGTTGACCTATTAGTTTCTGTTAACATGTATTTCCCCTCTACTACATACTTTACGGGAAAGGAAGGGCACCCTTTGACCCCATGCTCTGACCGCGGGTTGCGCTGGGGTGTGTTAGTTGTTCCTGGGTGGAAATGTAATAGCAGTGTCCATGTGTTGTAGTTGAAGAGTGAAAAGAAATAAACGGTAAAAGGAAATAAACATTGTGTTTATTAAGTCTAACAGTTTCAACTACATCAACAGAGTGCAACAAGCCCAGGGTAACTCGTGGCTGCAGGTAAGCCACTTCTGCTTACATTGGAAACTGGGACAGAGGCCAAACCATTTTTGAGAGCTACCAATGCTGTGGAGATCAGAAGGCCTGCAGGAAGGTTATTTGTGTTATTATCTGGTTCTAATAGGAGTGTTTATATGTGGTATTTATTACCTTTTCGGCCTGTGGCTGGGACCATAACTGTAGTGCCAGCAGTAATCTGGAGGGGGCCATCAGCTTGCATCCGTAGGTGACCAGAGTTGCCATCACTGTGCATAGTTTCTATTAGCTGACACTGTTGTAGGGCTTCCCACCAGCCAGGTGCCGCCTGTGTGACCTGGGGAATAGAGAACAAGGCAGAGCCGTACTCCTCATAGAGGAGAAAATTGCTCCTTTTGTTTGAATAGTGCTGTGGAACTGGGTGGATCTCTGACAATTAACACCCCACATCCTGGCAAAGTCCTTCCAGTGTGTGGAAGAGCCCCGTGGCATGGTCGACTGCCACAGTGTCGAATGCTGCACTAAGATCTAACAGAACGAGGACAGACACAAATCCCTGATCTGAAGCTATTAGAAGGTCATTAGTGACGTTTGCCAAGGCTGTCTCCGTGCTGTGATTGGCTCTAAACCCTGACTGAAAGTCTTCATATACATTACTTTCCTGGAGAAACTCACACAGCTGATTGGCTACAACCTTTTCAAGGATTTTAGACAGGAAGAGGAGGTTGGATATCGGTCTGTAGTTGGCTAAAACCTCCGGGTCCAGGGTGGATTTTTTGAGAAGGGTTTGATTACAGCTAGTTTAAAGGACTGTGGTACATATCCTGATGATAATGACAGATTGATTGTGTTCAGTAATGTACAATCAATTAGGGGCAGAATTTCTTTAAGTAATTTTGTAGGAATGGGATCTAAGATACAAGTTGTGGGTTTAGGACATGAGATTATTTTGGTCAGCTGATCAAGGTTGATCAGAGAGAAGCTGTCTAAATAATTGATAAGATTCTCAGCTGTTTCTGAGATTTCTATTCTTGATTGGGTATTAGTGCCAACTGAGGGCAGGAGATGGTTGATTTTATTTCTAATAGTTAGAATTTTATCATTAAAGAAGGTCATAAAGATATTGCTATTTAGGGATCGAGGAATACTGGGTTCGGTGGAGGTGTGACTCTCTGTCAGCCTAGCTACAGTGCTGAAGAGAAACCTTTTTTTATTTTCTTCTATTAATTTGGAGTAGTAGGCAGCTCTTGCTTTGTGGAGGGCCTTCTTATATGCTTTAACACTATTCTTCCAGTCTAGGAGATATTCAACACGGTTGCTGGAGCGCCACTTCCTTTCTAGTTTTCTTGACACTTGTTTTAATTCATATGTCTTGGAATGATACCGGAGCTAATTTACTATGTTTTATATGTTTCTTTTTTAGAGGCGCTATTGAGTCTAATGTTAATCGTAATGACTTTACAGAGCTATCGACGAGATGGCCCATCTCAGTGGAGCTAGGGTTTTTAAAGAATTTGTTAGTTATATCGACGGATAATATGGGTTTAAATGTAATTGGAATTATTTCCTTAAATTTAGCTACAGCACTATCAGGTAGACCTCTAGAAAATGAGTTTTTTTATTAGTGGCATATATTCCGAATGTGTTTATTAGTTAAAGTGAGAGCAGGTCAGCAGGAGTGTGGAGGACACAGGAAACTCCAGCTCAATACAAACCGACCTTCTTATCATTGAGCAACTGTGGACCGTAGTGGAAACTCAGTATTTTCAGTTTGTTTTCACTGTTCTTCAACAAAGTCACTTACCGGCTGCTTCATGTTAATGCTCCTCTCATCTCACTGTGTGTGTCGCTCTGAGCAAGTGAGTGGGGGCCTGTTTGTGTGCATGTGTATGTTGAGGACACACACATTTTCTCTCGCTCCTGAAATAAAGTTAAATTAAATTGAATCGACCACTGGCTCTTGAGAGCTGGGGACGGGAGGCGGTGAAAGACGCAGCTGCAGGTGCAGCGTGTTTGACACGTTCCTCAGCATTTAACATTCCGTCCTAGGCAGTTGCCTAGTTCGCCTATATGGACGCGCCGACATTGGTTAAGACCTTTTGAGAGCAGTGAAATGCTGGTTTGACTACCACTCAGTTGCCCTAACTATTTACTGAATGTCATTCCTCTACTCTTGTTCCTGTCTCACTTCATCCTCATTGTGAAAGATACTAAAGAATAATAATAATGACTATATGATATAAAAGTCAAGTTAATCAAATTAAACCTGTTTTAACATAAGCACAAATACAAGGGTATCGTGCTGACACCAGTGCTGAAGAAATATACCTAGCGTTACAGCTGAACTGTGTGCAGGGAGAAACTAGTAGATTCAAATGAACAAATAAATGAGTAGACTGAAATAATGAATGTACTTCAATGCTTTTAAAATGTTTCATATTTCACAAGAAAATATATTGGATCTATACACCAATGATAGTGATTCATGTAAATTACTTTAAACATGGTGTTTATATTTTGTTTAATAGATGTTTAATAGAATTTGCATCAGTTATACATTTGGTCTTCATTCGTGGTTCAGGGCCAGTTGCAGCACTTGCAGGTGTCATCAAAGACAGATCCATTTCCACAGTACCTCATGTGGGTGATACCATGAGCACACATGTAGAAGCTGCTCTTGTCATCTATGTTGGCATACAGGCCGTCAGGTTTGCCATTGCAGAAGCCAGGTCCTGGGGCATGGGTGGTGGTGGTGGTGGTGGTGGTTTGGGTAGTGGTGGTAGCACCAGGTTTGGGAGTGGTGGTTGGGGGCAGTGGGGGCAGCTCTGGATGAGAAAGGGAGGAGAAATGTATGTTACATTTGATGTAATGAATAATCCAGACAGCACTGTGCATTGTTTTATTTCTCCAATACATAGTAGAGAGGATGGGTCATTCAGAATATCATATTATGGTATTTCATAATATGACCCTTCATGTTGGCAATTATAGGCATCTGAAGTACCAGATTTCAGTACAAATGAAACTTAAATCATAAAAGGATATAAATATCTTGAGGGAAAATTACAAAAATGTAAAAAAAAACATAACTTTATGAAAAAATCTGGAGAAACATACAATAAACTCACCAATATCAAGAAGCTTGTGGAGGTGAGCCAGCAGAGGGTGTTTGCCCTCTCCGCAGAATCGTCCAGCAAAGTCATCCAAATCCAAGGCCCACACGAAAGCACCACCAAACTTGTGCTCCTGCAGGTATCGGACCTATTGGGGCAAAATTTAATAGAAATTGGTGTAACTACCCTGGAAACATTGTAAATGTGTTTAAGTTATAGTATTGACATACAACATACCTTGATTTCATAGCTCTCCCTGGTGTCAAATCCAACCCACTCATTGTTCTTAATAGCATAGGGCACCTTCTGGTCCTCTATCCACTGAATGGTTGTGTCTTTCACAAAACCACAGATCTAAACAGTATGATGAGTGATTAAAACCATTTAATGCCAGTGTAACCAATATATTCCATACATCATAAAAAGTTAACTTCCCCCCTATCTATATGAATGACACCTCATAATAGGACCAGAATCCAGCTTCACGTGTGAATTGACCAGCTGAAGCAGGGCCACTGGCTTGGGCTCCAACTCCAGTGCTTGATGATGTTAGACGGAAGGTGCGACCGTAAGTAGCAAATCCCATCCTCAGCTTCTCCACTGGGGTGCCATTATCTCTCCAGTACTTCATAGCAAAGTCCTACAAAGGTTGGTGGCAGGTGCAGTGACATTTTTTTAAAGGGATTCTTTTGAGTTATTTTTTTCAGTCCTCAATTTCTACTCACTGTGTTGAAGTAGATTAAGTCTCCAAAATCCTCGGAGCCACGGTACAGAGGACTGTTGTGTCCTGTGAACATCTCCCATGTTCCATGGAAGTCATAGGTCATTACATTGATGAAGTCCAGTTCCCTAATAAAATGAAAAAAAACATTCTCAAAAACCTTTGCTGAACCCTCACTTTTCCCTTGAAAGAGTTATTTGAGAAAGGACACTCACTTTGCAATCTCAGCAATCTCATATCCACCATCGATGGTTCCCTTTCCAGCAGACACTGCAGCAGTCAGCATGAGCTGATGATTGCTAGTGGCATTTGCTTCAGCTGCATAGGCTTCAACAAGTTCCTGCAAATTCACATACAAAAATGACAAATACACAAACCGTGACCATGCAACCTTTGCTGTGGGTTTCCGCTTAAAACTGAAGCAAAAGAGATCTACACTCACCCTGCAGAGTAAAGTGAACCTCTGTTTGTCCTCTGGAGGACTTCCACGAGCACCAGGGTACTCCCAATCCAGATCCAGACCATCAAATCCATGAGTCCTCAGAAATTTGATTGAAGACTGGATGAATGACTGACGGTTGGCAGGAGTGGAGACCATAATGGAGAACCTGCAGGGAACATTGAGCTTTGTTATTGTGGAGGTGAGGGGGCTGGGAGAGCAGGACGAACCCAGGAGGAACTCAGAGACTCCGAGACTGGAGAGACGCCCTGACTGAGCTGGAAAGCCAGTCTGATTTATGTTTGATTTCAGTTTATGTTTGGTGACGTTAATAAAGATGCGTAAAAGCAACGCGTGTGTCTCTGGCTGTGTGTGGGAGAGCCCCGTGACAAGGTCCATTGCCACAGTTATCAAATGAGGCATGATGCAGAACCAATTTTACAGCATTTAGTAGCATTTCTTCCATTTTTATGTGTCAGCTTGATGGCTGCCAATCCATATTCTGTTGTTAGTTATTTATTGCTGTTCTAAGCATGCAGTAAATATATTTAAGAATTAGAAGTGACTAGGTGTCAGCTATCTTACAGAAAACTACATTTTAACTGTCACACTTAAAACTTTGGTAGGCTTTCAGAATGTTTCAACAGTAAAGCTCATAGGGCATGGACATAACTCCTGTCTGTACATGAATATAGTAATTGATACATTTTTTAACTGTTACTCACTGTGTTGAACCAAAGTTCCACCCACCAACAGCCAAAAGAGTCTTCAGATGAGGATTCCTGGAAACAACAGAGAGGGTAGATTACATTTCTATCACACTTAAGCGAAGCATGTTATTGCCTCTAACAGGTTACATGAACAATGTATAATTGAGGCTTAATTAAAACTAATGCTTTAGCATTTTGGAAACAAGAGTCTTGAGTCAGCAAAAGTCTCATTGAGCAAAAATTAACCCACCGAAGGCTTCTTTTGAGGGAACTTCACTTCTGCAAGTCTATGGATACTTTGTCTTAGCTTGACCTTTACCCTCTATGCAATACAAGTGTACCTCAACACTGGCAACTTACTTAGTCTTTAGAGCATTGAAGGACTTGTAGAGGACATCATCATTCCACTCATACGTAACCAGCTCATTTTTATGGTTGATCATGGAGAAGGCATAGATCAGGGTGGTGCAAAGGAAGGGGTCCACATCTTGTGGCATATACTTGCCTTCACCAGGTCTGTACTGGGACCAGTTGGTGAAGTAGCACACCATCTGGCTGGCAGATCCTGTGTTGGAGCTTTGATTTCAGTAATGAAATTCAAATGAAAACATTAAGTCATATTCTGGTTGATCAAAGCAAGTTAACAGTTAGGACTTACCCAGCTGGCACATCACCAGACATAACCCTGAAGAATATAGAAAGGTAAGAGTTTAAGAAATAAAGCGTGTGTGTGTGTGTGTGTGTGTTTGTGTGTGTGTGTGTGTGTGTGTGTGTGTGTGTGTGAAAATAAGGAGGATAGGTACCTGCTAGAATTGTGAGCCTGGTCATCTTGAGCTTGACCTTCTCTGGATGCTAAATAAAATAAGATGAAAACAAAATAAAATTAACCAGGGTCAAGAGACACAAGGAAGATGCAATTCTCAACATAATCCTCTGTGAACAGACCTTGGGACTGGATGTGAGAGCCAAGCAACAGCAGCTAAGTTTGGGCTTTTATACAGTTGAGTGTGCACAGAGAAAGTAGGAGGTGTAGCAGCCTTTGATAAATTGGGGTAATAAACCCAATGACTATTAGAACATGTTTTGATAAGATCCTGCTAAGTCTGAAACATATGTAGGCAATAATTTACTCAATGCAGCACTCTGTACACACATTATCAGTTTGTAATTTAGGTCAGTGGATGTATCACTCATTATATCATTAATCAGCCAAATGACCTTAGAATACTGTGGATCATATTCCTGATGAGTAAATTGTTATCACTGTTGTTATGGTAGCTTGACTCGAGATTAAACTGTAATTTAAAGTATGTAAAAGTTCATCAATTGAAACTGAGCAATGGGTGTATGTTGAGGACTTGTGAATAAGTGAGTAACTACAACAATTAAATGTTGACTATTATAAAGTAAGTTATTGTTATCACATCGGTTTTTACGAAATGTTAATATTAAATTAAGATGTAAAACTGTGCGATAATATGAGAATGAGAATATGTTGAAGAAGATTAGGTTTTTTGTCATCATTGGATAGTTTATTTGGGAGACATAGATTCTCTTAGGAAACATGGAGAGATGGAGGGAAATGAACCAGAGATATTGTACTTACATGGTATGTATCTTACATCAGGTCAACATAATATTAAGAAATTAGTATTTAATAAAAGTAAAAAATACAATATTATTGTAACAGACTGACAACTATTTTATTTAGTAAGCAAGTAATTCTTAATTTATAAATGAAGTTTAATTTTATTATTTATGACTTTCAAAATAAAATAGTGCTGTATTTCAAAGAATTTAAACTTTTTTCATACAGTTATGGTATAAATACTTTCCCACTGAAGTAACTACTGATACACATGTGACACGATGAAATTCAAAACAAATATAAAGATACATTATGAAATAACTTAGACAAGGCTCTCCTGTTGTAGTCCGTACAGCAGATTAACAGTTTGATCACGTTATCTCTGTACTTTGTTGCACACCGGCCATGACCATTGACCATCAAGATGTTCCGCAGCTGTCCATTTGGCTTTATGGTCCACAATATTCCATGGCTGACAATGAGATAAGAGCGGAGCTGGCTGGTAGACCTTAGAACACTCAAGGACTACTCAATGTGAACACCTCAACTATCAGTAAACCTCAAACATTTTATGTTTACAGTAGGATGACATGGGTAAAATTAGCAAATTTAATAAATAAAATAAAACAAGGCACTTCACATAATAAGGTCAAGACCTTAGAATAGTGTGGAGAGAAACCCGACATCTCCCACAATTAGCAAACACTTTGCAACAGTGGAGAGAAACAACCTTTATTCTTAGAAGTTCTGTTTACAGTTAAAGTGAGCTGATTCAACCCAATAGTTCTTATTTTTGAATTATTTATTATCATATTCAAGCAGGGTAAAGTGTGTGTGCAGGTAAATATGTTTTGTTTTCTATAAGTCTACATGGAATGAACATAAAATGCTATAAAACCCTCACATTTCAGATAACTCTTACTCTTACTAGTAGTTACTTGTCTTTCGTAAAAAACTCTTGTTCTCTACCTTAATCTCAGACCCATGAAGGCACTGGAATCACGTTCCTCTGTTTTTACTAACACGTCTTTTAATATTGTATTATTCATACTGAATGAGTATAAGGATACCTCTCTCCTGCACCATTTAACTGGGATATAAACTGACTTATCTCTTCATCTACCATTTGCACCTCTCAGTCTACACCTCTCTGGCACCTCAAGCGAGCCACACCACTCGGATCAGTCTCTCTCCAACCTGACATACATTAAGTGACATACCTCACTCTCTATAATCATCTATAATACACACCCACTCTATTAGACGGTCTATTTCAGCAGATATAATTTCCCATCACTCCCTTTGCTTGCCCTGCTGCTGCATGAGTATTCCTGCAAGTTGCTTCAGCATCTCAGCTGTTGATCATGTGATCGTTGTGCCCCTGGGCTCCGCGGGTCACTTGTTTCTCAATCCGAATGAGTCCAGGTCATCAGGGGAAGAAGTCCGCTTTATTCCCGAAACTCTGGGCTTAGTCCCTCGAGATTAACTCTGAGTCTGAATCAAACATCAGAGCTGTGCACCTGCAATATTCATTTATCAGGCCTTAACCACGAGGAAGTCTTCAACTACTTCCCAACTCAAGAAAAACTACGGCTGAATATTTTAATTCGAACGCTAGTAACAGCGTTAGCGACAGCGTTCCTCCCAAAGCTGAAGCTCTGGCAAAGAAGCCTTGCTGCTCTACCAACTTCTCCCACACCTGAAGATATTAACCCTCAAAGGCAGAAGAAACACACCTGGATCCGCTGAAGATTCCATCCTGTCCTCTCTGCTAGAATGAAATCTGCACTTTACGTTATGAATGCAAGAATTCAATCTAGACGATATAACGCCATCTCCCCTGCACGTGATGTAAACAACACTGTAGAGCCGGTGTTCCAGTTTAACTGGGGATCATGGCAACTGGTGATACTTGTTTACCCTCTCTGTGCTCCAGATGTTTTCAGTGGAAGATCCGGTGTTGCAGCTCACATAATTGTCATCGTTTATTTAGTGTATAGACACAGCACAACCTGCACACTCATCTTCACCAACTTCAAACTGCCATGGCTGGATTGGGTTTGGCGTTTATTGTTAAGCTGCATTGTTGGTTGCTTTAATTTGTGGGGTGTCAGCTACAATTAACGTTAAATTAATAGACACCAGTTAGACACTTATATGTTTAAATGCACAGTGGGCAATAAAAGTGACCATCCACTGGTGGTTGCCCAACACAGCTGCAATGGAACCAGCTGTCACAAAGTTTACAAGCATCTGAAAGTAGAGAAAATAATCAACATGTATGGCAGTACCATAAGTAAGACATGAATCAACTGAAAGTGCTTAAAATCTGCCTTACCCATTGCACATCTGTGTCATATACACCACACACTCGACATAGGTAGGACAAATCATCTGTTCATTACACATAGTTATGTTATTTTCTCAAATAAATAGCTCCTGTTTTACAATAACTAATAACAAAAAACTAACCTGCTTCTTTGATTAGCCTTTGGCCTATCTGCATTCTGATAGTTGTGATCCCAAGCTTAGTAAAAATTACATCCAAGTCCTCTTCATTTAAAATAATGTCTGCTAACTGTAACAAGAAACACGTGGAAAACACAGGAATGCGTAAACGGTCCAACCATTTATTTCTGAACTGATTGATTCAAAGCACGTTCATTTACTTTACACACAATAATGCCACATGAGGTTGCATCCTCTTGATGAGAGTGTGCAATTGTGTCACAGGACCAGCGGGAGCAGTTGACGCCTCGATGACTCATTAAAGTCCTGTGTAGCAGAGTAATAATGAATAATACCTCGTTCAAAATCTGTGAACCCCCTCTACACCATGGCCCCCTCTACCTGGTCACTGCTATGCATTTCTTAATGCATCCTTCTGTGCTCCAAAAGGATCCACATACTCTGTTTAGGATACATCATCTGGACAAATGTAAAAACAAGGAATTATTCAAACAACAAGAGCTGTATATTGTGATTATAGCCAAAGCCCCTTACAGTTAGTGTCCAATGTTGGTGCTCGCAGACAGCTCCAACCATGACCTCATAGTCCAAGGTATCTACCTGCATTAAGGCAATATAGTCCACAGAAAATGAATCAGGTTTTTACATGAGCAATCTGCTCTAATATTTAAAAATTAATAGAATTAATAAACATAGGACATAGAAAAAAAAAATATAGGCCTACAAGTAAAGGAGCATGAATAAAAAAAATCCTCCCTAATATTCAGTGCAATCACATTTTATCACTTACCTTCCTCAGTCCTTTGCTCTTCCCTTGCCAAATGTCATTTGGTTGTGTGTAAACACTTTGTATGGACCCATCTTGGTTGACAACAACTCTGGTTTTTCGGCAGACCACATTTTCTGTACCACTATATAGAAAAAAGTTGACAAATGACTTGCAATAAACATTTTACTTATAATTTGCTATTAACTGTTTCCAAAGTGTCTGACTGGACTTTGATGCCAACTCTTGCAGGGACACACTGCTGGAGATGCGGGTAACGGTGAGGCGGCTGGAAGTGAGGGTGAGACGTCTGGAGATGTGGTTGAGGTGGTTGGAGATGTTGGTGAGGGTGAGATGGCTGGAGATATGGGTGAGGGTAAGACGGAAGGAGATCCAAGTGAGGGTGAGACGGAGATGGTGGATGGGCAGTCAGTCATCATTTGTGGGGGATACGTGGCGTGGGCTCAATATACCTGCTTAGCTGGTCGATGTTGACTTAATGAATAACCTTACTTTTAGGAGTGACAAGGTCAGCACTTTCCCCTCCAATTTCCCGATCATGAAGGGGCCGAGCATGGAGGTCGCCACCTCCCCCCCTCCGTTGCTCCTGGCGTATATTGGCCCTCATGACTTTTTCTCCAACTTTGAAGTTGTCATCATGTTCCATCTCCTCTCTCTTTCTCCCTCATTTTCCCCATGTTGGCTTCAGCTGAGGTGTAATGGGCAGGGAGGTTCTGCATTCCCACAGATTGCGTTTCGGCAATAATAGCCTCCACACCATCATCTGTCACCTGTGTCAAGAAACACATCAGAATGTTGAGTTGCAGCAACCATGAAGTTAAGCATCATAATTTCCATTTTTACCAGAATACACACATTAAATGTGTACTTTACTACATACCACATACTCTTTGGGAACCTCAGTAGGGTACCTGGCCCTTGACCAAACATGAGGAAAAAGGGGGAGTATCTGGTGGTGAGTTTTTTCTTGGTCCTGAGAGCAAACACTGGAGGTGGCCATCCCAAGTGTTGGGTTTGTCATCCACAAATTTAGTCAAGGTCCTGTAAGGTCATACACACAACATTGTGACCTTAAGACTGCACAGTGTTAATGAAGACACAAATAGACATTTACAATACCTTTGAGTAGTTCCATACATTTTTTCCACCAAGCCGTTAGTCTGGGGGTGGTAGGGAGAGCAGAGACTTATTTTTATTGCCAGCTTCTCACAGAAATTATAGTTGAGCTGAAAGAAAAGTGGAAACATTCATATTGACCCCATATAATTTAAGATACAGATGGCATGAGGAGGTCTTAACTTATTAACAAATTCTCTTCCTTGGTCTGTGAGAAGCCTTTTTGGTGCACCAAACTTATAAAAAAATTCGGGGATGCACTCAGTGACCTCAGCAGCAAATTTGGTCCTCAAAGGATAAGCCTCTGTCTATTTTGCGAAATAATCTATTATTACACAAATGTACTGGTGACCATTTTTGGTTGGCCTCAGTTTGCCAACCAGATCCATCCCCACAAGCTCAAGATGCTCAGTTACCTGAGGAAAGAGAGCATCTTATTGAAATGTGTTCTTACTCTGGGGTGGGGACTCATTTCAGTGCAGTCACCTCAATTGGGATGTAAGCCTTTTATATTTTTAGGACATTCCTTCTGGCCTGGCATTGAGGACACTCCAGTACCCAAACAAATTTAAGAAATCAGTAAATGAGAAAAAAAACCAATTGAATATGAAAGAGTGTTTAACTTAAACCACCATGCACAGAGAAACAAATTTAGATCAAGCTCACCCATATTCATATGTCCTTTTCCATCCCAGGCCAGTTGTACCGCAAGGAAATGGCATCTGCTGTTTTTTTCATCCCACGATGGCCTCCATGCTCACTCGCATGGAAAGCCACAAACACTTCATCTGCCTCCTCAGGGGAGGTAACAACTTTGGCAAGATACTCGCCCTGCTTCCGTTTACGGCAAACGTAGTGAAGCTGCCCATCTGAGGGCCATGGTGATATTAGTAACTCAACATTAGTGACTTATTGTTTGGAAGGACAAAGCCTACTACTTACCCTTGAAAGTGTAATTTTCACATCTCCTCTTTATAATATACCGGTCTTTGGAAGATGAAGCAAAAGGATAGGCATTATGCCCCAGGAAGTCATTAATTTCCCTTACTATTTTTGGGTGAGTCCTGAACCATCCCTTAGTTATGCTGCTATAGGTCTAGACTGCTGGGGGAATTCCTATCATGCACTGAGCACTTCTCCCCTTCTCTCTTCCCCCGCATTCATTTATTTATTTTACTACATGTCACTAACTGTGTGTTTTTTTCCCTCCCATAGTCTCTCTCTCTCTCTTTGCAGGTATCTCTGACTTAAGAGATGCAGAATACCAACAATTATTTTATTATTATTATCATTATTTTATTATTATTATTATTAGCAATAATAATAATAATTATTAATTAATTATTATATGAATTGTGGCTTCTATCCTCATTATTATCTTTACAATTTTTTTCATTATAACTAGTCAGAGCTGAAACCTGTAGGTGCACAAGTGTTCCTGGTCTCTCTCTCTCCTCTCTCTCCCACTCTCCTCCCCCTCCCCCTATCTCTCTCTCTTCTCTCCCCTCTTTTGCACCCATCTCTCCTCTCCTCATTTTTCCGGATGGCCGCCCACATTGAGTTTGTTTCTGCTAGAGGTTTCTTCCAGTTAATGAGGGTATTTTTTCTCTCGCCAAAGTGCTTGCTCATTGTGGGGACTGTTGGGTTTCTCTATACATTCTAAGGTCTTGACCTTCTATGTAAAGTGCCTTGAGATAATGTATATTATGAATTGATTAGAACTTTCCAATAGAAAAGTGAGCCATTAAGGAGGTGGAGTGTGGGAATCTTCACCCAAGGTCTCAGGATCCTCAATTACCTTGACGACTGGCTGGTCTGCTTCAATTCCAATAAACTTAGTAGGCCCTTATCAAAGCCTAGACTATCCCACTGTGTTGTGGACAAATTCAGAAGTCATATGAGCTCTCAGGTTCGCCTGCACCTTCTGGGGTTCAAGCGCACTCCAACCGTAGTGTGGCTATCTCATGGGCTTTGTGGTGGGATGCCTTGCTTGCTTCCATATGTGCAGCAGCCCCTCCTTTGGCAAGAGGGTGCTAGGTGTGACTCGCCGATATGTACAATGTATGTAAAAATATAGCGGAGATGGCATTAGACATTCCGTTTCTGAACTGCATCTGATGTGACAGGCACACATAATGATCGGGGCACACTGGATGCCAAACGGCAGCGGATCGGCTGGGACGCTGTTCTGCTGCATCTCGCTGTTGTGTGCCTGTCACACCGGAAGCGGTTCACTGCTGCTATATTTTTACATAGGGTTTGCCTTGAAAAAGTATTTTTACTATGATGTCACTTTACATCAACATTTGAGTGACATGGGACGTTTTTTGTACCGCATCGTTTCGTGATTTTTGCTCAGCCTGTGTGTGTGTGTGTAAGAGAGAGAGAGAGAGAGAGAGAGAGCCTACTCCCCATCACCTGAAGATCTTTATGTGAAATTTACAGCCCTTGTGAGGTTTCTTGTATTATCACTGTATTTTAAAAGTATGTGTTTGCAAATAAATGCCGGTACTATACAGTATGGCGCTGTGCATTTTCCACTCCTGCAAATATGTCAAAATAAAAAAACTTTTTAAGACAAATTAATGGATTCAGTCAACAGGAACGCAGGAGTGCTTTTATTTTGAAAAGGGGTATGGGAAGTGTTGCAAACATTTACGTTTGTGACAAATACGAAAAACTGTGGTAAAAGATCATTTTCAGAGTTTATTTAGCTGAGAACAGCGCTTGGAACGCGGGAAAAATCGTTGAGACCTCTTTCCTCTTGAACAGTGGTTTTCAAACTTTTTCTGCTCAAGGCACACCACAGGGCAAGCCTAAATCGCAAGGCACACCTGTATTCTTTTTCACGCAAAACCCTTGTTATCATTAAGTTGCTCTCTTCACACTGGCTGTCAGTCAAGGTCATCGATTTGTCAAGCACTAATAATTCCTACCATCTGACAACTGCGCCAAGGGTGAAAAGGGGCTCAGAAGGTTTTTTAGCGAAAAGATTTTACCTTTGTATTGAGAAATTAGTGCATAAATCAAAAAGTAAGTCATAACTTTTATGCCCAGTCCCATTTCACCCTTTCTCTCTACCCCTACCCCTTGTTTTCAAGGTCATTGTAATAACATTTTTGAGATCTTAAATAAACCAATGCTATTGTTTACAGTTACTAAAGTGACAAACCTATAATGTCCAAAAAACATCAATGCTAATGCAGGTGAATCAATGACATTTCCAATTGACAAGCTTGGATGAAAACGCTCTGCATTATTTCATGTATGGATCAAAAGCGCAGGTCAGCAGGAGTGTGGAGGGAGAACACCCAGACAGACTCTGACACGATACAAACAAACCAGGATCAGAGCAGAAGCAATGTTTTACAGTGTTGGTCTGTACTGGAAACTGTATAAGCACAATCTATCTATCCACTATCTGTTTTGATTGGAGAAGGGGAAACTGTTAGCATGCTAATTACTGTCGGTGAATGTGAATTATGATGCCAATCAATAGTGGCGTGACTGTGGCAACTTTCATGCAGTTTCTATTTTTCAGAGTGATCTTTTAGGTCTCGCAAAACAGCAAACAGGTGAAGCAGTAAAATACTTACACCACATCCAGTTAGTCACCTCTGTCTCTCATAACAAGAGCAGGCCCCCGGGTGTAAGCTCGTCCTCATCACTTGCTGTTGAATCTGTAAATCAGGTCGGTCCAAGCTCCTTTATCTTCTTTTTTTTTGGGGGGGGGGGTTTTGTAAAGAAATCACCAGATTGGCCGCAGTTCCATTAAAAGTCACTGTATGTTTACCGGTCAGCTCAAAGCGGATGTAGCTCAGTGACATACCTGAGACGGTGTCAAGGGTCCACCAATCACATTAGTTTAAAAAAGCGTAAATCAATACCTATTCACTGTAAATAAAAGTGGGAGTGTCTGGGGCGCAGAGAGCTGTGTCCTATGGAAAATCTGCAACAACCAATTAAAGAGCAGCCTCAGGTCTTGTGTGTCACAGATCCTCTGTGCCCCCCAGTTTCTCTCCCCCTTCCCTTGTCTCTCTCCCCTCTGCAGGTGTGTGCCATCTTCCCCTGATGACTCGGCGGAGGCACGGCCAGGGACAGCTCACCACCGCACCTGCTGCAGGTGCCCCATCCGCTGATCAGCAACAGGATATCTACCCTGGTCATGCTCCCAGTCATCGCCAGTTCGTCCTCCTCACTACTGCGGTAGTTATTCTTCCTTGGCCCCTCTGCTTAAATTAATCAGAGTACTTTCTCATGTTGTTATACACTGTTCTCACTGTGTTTTCTCCTCGTCTCCTCCAGGATACAACTGTCGATCCTCCTGCCTTCCCTCCTCACTGACGACCACCCGGAGATATATTCTCCCTCAGCTACCACATTTCAGATCCAGCGTTTTGGAAAAATAAACACCCCTGAATTCTCCATTTTGACCCGTGCTCACTGTTCTGTATCAGCGCTGGGGTTCTAAAACACATCCAGAGCGTAACAGAAAGAACTGGCCAGCCATGGAACCTGCAGAGTCAGCTGAACTCCCCCATGCCATTGTGATGAAGGGAAACCTGGACAGCACGACCAGACCCTCAAAGGATTAGTTGACTCAGTGAACTCCGTTGGAGCCATGTTGACTCAACTCAACGCACATTTCAACTCACCTCCCAGACCATCTTCAGAGGAACAGTCAGCTCTCCCCGGGTAGTCTGGCCTCTCGGGCCGGGCAACACAGTGGGCCAGGGCGGCTGGGACCCGCTCGCGTTACAGAGTGTATTTTCCCAGGGTCTAGCAGAAAATATTAAAGATGAGCTAGCTGTCAAGGATGACACTAAAATCCGTAGATGGATTGATTTCCGTAGCCATTAGACTAGACGATCGCATGAGAGAGAGAAAGCTAGATGGCATGTCACCTGCAAACCCCAGCTTCACTCTCTAGAACCCCACCCTGTTCACTGGCACCTGATCCAGTACCCTGCTCTACCTCTGCCGGATCCACTGAGGAGCCCATGCAGCTGGGGAGGGCTCGGCTCACGGCAACAGAACGACAGCGGAGAACGTCTCTGCCTTTACTGCGGCCAGCCTGGCCACACATCCAGGAGGCGCTGGCTGGAGGACTCATTACAGCTTCTTCATCCCCTGTGGGGGCAGGGTTCTTCTTTTTTTTAAAGAAAGATGGCTCCCTGCAGCCCTGTATTGACTTTTGAGCCCTCAACAATATCATTGTTAAAAATAAATATTCACCTGGTTGATTCAGCTTTTGATCCCCTGCATGAAGCCTACATCTTCACCAAATTAGACCTCCGCAACGCTTATCACCTGGTCCGGATCAAAGAGGGCGATGAGTGGAAAACAGCCTTTAATACCTCCCTGGGACACTTTGAGTACCGGGTCTTGTAAAAGATGTTCTACATGATATGCTTAATCGCTTTGTGTTTTTGTACTTAGATGATATCCTCATCTTCTTCAGGAGTTTGCAAGAACATCAACAACATGTCAGGTTAGTGCTTCAGAGAAAAAACTGGAAAACAAACTTTGTCAAGGCAGAGAAAAACTCTTTCCACACACAGTCTGTCACTTCTCTGGGCTACATCGTGGAGAAGGGTCAGGGCAGACCCCGCCAAGGTGCAGGCTGTGATGGAGTGGCTCATTCTGAGACCAGGAAACAAATACAACGACACTGCTGCTGTGTCACTTATTATTTGACAAGATTTCAGAAAACTGTGGTTTAGAACAGATTTAGCTACATCACAATCAGGCACATGCTAAATGGGACATGGCTCCTTCGTCAAAATGAGCCACAGCTAAAACTGCTTATATGATGTAGTAGCATTATGAGGCTGGCTTAATATAATGGAACTCATGTTGAAATAGGTTATCAAATTATTACACCTTAAATAGTAAACTCAAAATATCCCATGATTGATTGTAAAAAACAATCAAGGGTTGCTAACTGAAAGTTGACTACTATCAAGCAAGGCACAGACAGTAAAAAAACATGTCTGTGCTCTCATGCCAGCTGAATGGAATAAACTGAGTAGTGTCCAAAGTGCTTTTGGACTTTGCAGCTAACACAATATAGTCATCTGTATAAACGTATGTGTGTAGTAATGCCAAGTTGTGAATTATTTCATAAAATCACTGTTGTCTCGTGGGTTTTTCCAGGAAAAATTTCAAATTCCAGTGTCCCAATTAATTTTGTTGTTATAATGCAATATGATTTTTTCCAGACCCAAACTCCCTTCAGCCCTGAAGACCGCTGACCTCCTTACCCAGCATGTGTTTTGGTTACACGGTCTACCCATGCATATTGTTTCAGAACGAAGGGCCCAGTTCACCTCTCAGGTGTGGAAGGCATTCTGTCTGGCGCTGGGGGCGGTCAGTCAGCTTATCCTCCAGATACCACCCTCAAACCAACGGGCAGACCAAGCAGGCCAACCAGGACCTGGAAACAGCTCCACGCTGTGTCTCCGCCCGACATCCCTCTTCCTGGAGTTCCCACTTAGCTTGGGTGGAATATGCCCATAACTCCCTCAGCAGCTCTGCCACAGGTATGACCACCCCTTAACCATTATGTTTGGCTTCCAACCGCCTTTGTTGTTCCCTCCCAGGAGGAAGAAGTGGACGTCCCCATATTGTTCAGTCACACCTGCGCCGCTGCAGTTAGGATCTGGAGAGAGGCTCGGGCAGCGTTGGTTCGCACGGTGCCAGGAACAAGAGGATGGTCAACCGTCGACGCACCCCCGCTCCCACATGTTGAGGGGTGGTGGGGGGGGGTTAGGTTGCCCTATTCTGATCAGACAATAAACTCCTGTTAACTTTCCACTCTAACAGTGCTCCGTGTCTCTGTCTCTACCCTGGGGTCCTAAGACACGTAACAGTTGCTGTGCTTTGCTGTGATGCACCTGAGGTGAGTCACTGGTGGCACCCCTGGGCACTCCTTTGGTTAGACTGCCTCTCCACATGTGGCCTTAGCTCACAGCCCCCATTTTTTCCTTTGTTAAGTAGGGCTGACTTTTAAAGTTTTAAGAGATGTGTTATGGAAATTTCAGAGTAATGTCTGGATGTTTTGGGAGGGAGGCATTTGCTCCGCTACATACAGTGCCTTGCATAAGTATTCACCCCCCTTGGACTTTCCTACATTTTGTCATGGTATAACCACAAATTAAAATGTATTTCATTGTGATTTTATGTAATGGACCAACACAAAATAGTCCATCATTTGGAAGTGGGGGGAAATATTACATGGAATTCAAAATTATTTACAAATAAAAATCTGATAAGTGTTGAGTGCATATGTATTCACCCCCTTTACTGTGAAACCCCTAACAAAGATCTGGTGCGACCAATTGCATTCACAAGTCACATTTCCAAGTCACATAATTAGTAAATAGGGTCCACCTGTCTGCAATTTAATCTCAGTATAAATACACCTGTTCTGTGAAGGTCTCGGAGTTTGTTAGAGATCATTACTGAACAAACAGCATCATGAAGACCAAGGAGCTCACCAAACATGTCAGGGATAAAGTTGTGGAGAAGTATGAAGCAGGGTTAGGTTATAAAAAAATATCCCAAGCTTTGAACATTTCACGGAGCACCATAAAATCCATCATCAGAAAATGGAAAGAATATGGCACAACCGCAAACCTACCAAGACAAGGCCGTCCACCCAAACCGACAAGCCGGAGGAGCTGCAAAGATCCACAGCTGAGGTGGGAGAATCTGTCCACAGGACAACTATTAGTCGTGTACTTCACAAATCTGGCCTTTATGGAAGAGTGGCAAGAAGAAAGCCGTTGTTGAAAGTGAACCATAAGAAATCCCGTTTGGAGTTTGCCACAAGCCATGTGGGAGACACAGCAAACATGTGGAAGAAGGTGCTCTGGTCAGATGAGACCAAAATTGAACTTTTTGGCCTCAATGCAAAACGCTTTGTGTAGCGGAAACCCAACACTGCCCATCACCCTGAGCCCACCATCCCAACAGTGAAACATGGTGGTGGTAGCATCATGCTGTGGGGATGCTTCTCTTCAGCAGGTACAGGGAAACTGGTCAGAACTGAGGGAAAGATGGATGGAGCCAAATACAGGGCAATCCTTGAAGAAAATCTCAGGCTGGGGCGGAGGTTCATCTTCCAGCAGGACAATGACCCTAAACATACAGCCAGGGCTACAATGGAATGGTTTAGATCAGTGGTTCTTAACCTTATTGGAGGTACTGAACCCTGCAAGCTTCATCAGTGCATTCACCGAAACCTTCGTAATTGGAAAAATAAAATATGATTTCTTCAAAACATAGGTATATATTTTATTAGTGCACAAAATGAACCATGCATCAGTTGCACACAAATCACTGTGTTCAAAGAACAAAACCAACAAAACATTGAATTTCACACAAAAACATAACTCAATGAATATTTACTGCAAATCAATGTGACTTTTGCTGTTGCCTTTCAGATACAAGTTCAGAAATGCGCGGGCTTCACCTTGCAAGTGCCACTCTCATATCATTTTCACAACAAAGTCTGTTCCTTTTCTGAGTTTTTATGTCTACCATCCTCGAAAAAGATTGCTTGCAAAGATACGTTGTAACAAACGGTGTGAGTATCTCAAGGGCTTTCTTAGCAATAAGAGGGTATGGTACGATTTGGTGACACCAAACGTGAGAGCGTTGAAGCTGGCTCTGCTGAAGTTCAATGATTTCCTCGAGGTATTCATCGTTGACATCTGCTGTCGCAACACTAAACGTGAACGGCTGTCTCACCCATGCTGGATATGACTCTCTGGTGGGGAGGTATCCGTCGAGAGACTTTGCGAGCTCATCTAAGTGCATGGCAATTGCTTGCTTCAGCTCCCCAGGTACAGAAATGTCTCCAATTCCAGACACGTCTTCGATCTTACCTACACAGTCGTCCAGCAGGGGAAAGTTTGCGAAGTTATCATTCTCTGTTCGTCGTTTCCATAAAGGTAGCTTTTTTTTAAACGCCTTCAGGTTTTCTTCCGCTTCGATGATGTTGACTCCACCGCCCCGCATCTGTCGATTGAGATGATTGAGAGCATCGAAAATATCGGCCATGTACGCCAAAATGAGAATGAACTCAGAATTTTCTAAGCAATCTGCGTGACAATCTTGGTACTCATTGAAAAACAGGGCTAATTCCACACGCATGGCAAAAACACGATTCAGCACCTTTCCCCGGGATAACCACCGAACGTTAGAATGGTACAGAAGTACCTCGAATTCAGAGCCCATTTCCTTACACAGCTCTTTGAAGATGCGGTGCTTCATAGCACTATTTCGCACGTAGTTCACACATTAAACTACAATTTTTTAATACTTCTGCCAGTTTTGGAGGGCAAGGTTTTTTGTTGCCAACGCATGCCTGTGCAGAACACAGTGCGTAACAATGATGTGTGGTGCATCGGATTTCACCAGCGCTCCAAAACCAGAGTGTCGTCCCAGCATGGCTGGAGCTCCGTCCGAACAAACTGCAGAAACCATATTCCACGAAAGATCGTTGTCTCTGAAGAAGTCATCCACGAGACAAAATAAAAAATCTTCCTTTATCACGTCGTCTTTCATATAGCGCACGAATACAACAAGCTGGCTTAGATTGGAAACGTCGGTGGTCCCGTCGAGTTGGAGGCTGAATTTTGCTGGGCTTGAAATCAGATCTGCAACTACTTGAGCCAAGATGCCATCGCTCATGTCGTCTATTCTGCTGCTGATAGTGTCATTTGAAAGAGGAATTTGGGATAACTTATCTTCAGCAGCTTTTCCCAGCATGATATTCGCCATCTTCAACGCAGCTGGTTTTACGAGTGTTTCACCAATGGTGTGTGGTTTGCCCTGCTTTGCGATCAGGTACGCAACTTCGTACGATGCTGTGAGGATTGGTTTGTCGATGGGTACAAAGCCGAGAACAGGCAGAGTAGCCTTTTCATCGAATCTGGCTCTCTTCACCTTGAATTCAGCGAGCGTTGTGTTCTTGCATTTCCCATCTCCATGCAGCTTTAGGAAGTGTTCCTTTAGTTTTGCCGGTGCAAGACTAGAATTGCTCAACTTGGCATTGCAAATCATGCATCGAGGACGCTGACTCCCATCACGTTCCTTTATACACGTGAATCCATATTGTACGTATTCGTCCAACCACTTTCTTTTTTTGCTCGTCATAGTTAGTATGAAGGGATTGAAAGATTAAAAGAAAATCACAAATGACGTACAATCACAACAGCCACAAGTCGACTACTGAGCGCACCAAGTTCCTGATCGCAATGTGGCGTGATCAGCTGCAGCCAATGATGGCCAAGCGGAGCGTGACGTCACGAATAATACGAGTGGGCTGAATTTATCTCACGCCGGGTTTACACCGGACGCTGAAGCGCCGCGCCGTGCAGCGCCAGGGAAAGCCAGGCGCCTCCTTTCCGCCCCCCTGTTACACAAATGTGCTGTTCACATCGGCTGCGATGCGCCGCGCCAAGGGCGCCTCGCGCCCTGCACCGATGGTTTCGGCGTCGAGTCTATTTTTTCCGCTTGCCGCGAGCGTATCGCGTCAGGAAACACACTGAAAAATGATATAAATGACATATTTTATATTATATAAATGATCAAATATGCATCCCATACTTTGTATTCCCCTTCTGTTGTCCTGCAGTTTCAATCTCCCCGATATTTCCCCTCTCATTATTAACTTTCCCCATCTGCCCATCCACTACAAACAGACAGACAGAGAGATTCTCAAGCTGTGCGCTTGAGAATGGCGCTGCGCGGCGCTTCAGCGTCCGGTGTAAACCCGGTATAACACAGCGAAGAAAAATTGTGTGTTGCCAATTTTTTGACGGCCCGACATTGCTAGTGCGAACCGAGCTATACTGTGTGTGTCTTGACCCCTGCCGAACCCCGGAGAGTGACTCAACGAACCCCTGGGGTTCGATCGAACCCAGCTTAAGAACCACTGGTTTAGATCAAAGCAGGTTAATGTCTTAAAATGGCCCAGTCAAAGCCCAGACCTAAATCCAATTGAGAATCTATGGCAAGACTTGAAAATTGCTGTTCACAGACGGTCTCCAGCCAATCTGACTGAGCTTCATCTTCTTTGCCAAGAAGAATGGACAAACATTTCCATCTCTAGATGTGCAAAGCTGGTAGAGACATACCCCAAAAAATCTTGCAGCTGTAATTGCAGCGAAAGGGGGTTCTACCAAGTATTGACTCAGGGGGGGTGAAAACTTATGCATCCAACAGATGTCAACTTTTTTGTTCTCATTATTGTTTGTGTCACAATAAAAGGTATTTTGCACCTTCAAAGTACTATGCATGTTGTGTTGATCAAATGGGAAAAAGTCTATTTAAGTCTATTTGAATTCCAGTTTGCAACAGTACAAAATGGGAAAAAGAATACTTATGCAAGGCATTGTATACTTGAGTAGTTATTTCAAAAAGTTGTACTTCTGAGAGTAGTTGTTTTGCAGTATATGTTTTACTCCTGCTCAGTTACATTTAAGATGAACAAAATTTACTTCTACTCTTTTACATTGGGCCACACAATTCTTGCTACATTTCCATGTCTATGATTTATTAACTATTACACTAAGCTGAGTGATTCCCTGGCACTGGCTGTGTGACGGCTGCTCCATGGATCTGCTGCGTGTCACATTTGTCTGTTGTTAACACAGGCATCATGTCTGCTGCGGAGATGCAATGTGAGGTTTCTAGTATAATCACTGTATTTCCTTGAATAAAAGTACAGCTATATATGCATCTAATTGTCAGGAAAAAATGCTAAGAAATCTTGCTTTTCCGGTCCTGCGATAACACTAAAAATCTTGTTAAAACGAAACCTTGTTATCTTATTATCTTAAGGCACTTTATATTGAAGACCTTGACATTTTTTATAGAGAAACCCAACAGTTCCCACAATGAGAAGCACTTTGGCGACTGTGTGGAGGAAAAACTCCCTCATTAACTGGAAGAAACCTCTAGATACAGAGAGAACCAGGCACAATGTGGGCAACCATCTGCCTCGACCGGTTGGGGTGAGCAGGGAAAAATGGGGAGGAGAGGAGAGATGGTCTGCCTCCCAAACCCAGCTGGTTCCACAGGAGAGGAGCCTGGTAGCTGAAGGCTCTACCTCCCATTCTGCTCTCACAGACATGTCCTGGTCAAACATAACTCCAAGGTAGATACATCAGGCTTCATAGATAGGAAGTATTGCAAATATTTATGTTTGTGACATACAACAGATAAACATTAAAACTGTGGTGAGAGATCATTTTCACTATCTATTCTGTTGGGATCCACTGGGTATGCGAAGAAAATTGTCGAGACCTTGATTCAAAAGAGGGATGTTTTAAAAACAAGCAGAAAATGCGAAGCAAACTGTCTATTACTGATAAGCTAGTGAATATTTCCTTCCTTAATTTATGTAACATATTTTAAATTGTAAGAATTTTTTGTTTTGAAGATGGCACTGAAACAACAGAATGTGCCTATATTTGTGCTCTTAACCTTTTTATCGTTCGACCTAGTTTTGAGGATTGTATATCATATGGCATAGATTCTATATTTATTGGATTATTCTGTTTACGCTACCCTCCACTGGTTGTAGCTTGGATTCAGGGACAGCGTGAATGTTATCGAATGTTGGACTGTAAGTGTTCTGGAGCATGTATGTAGTCCTTTTTAATATGTTAAATTGAGACTATAATGGGCTAACCAGACAGTTTTGTGTGACTTCAGTAGATTTGCCAGGATTAGGATTAATTTGCATTGAAAATGTTTAGCCTAGAAAATACAAACTCTTCTTTCCATTTCATAATGCCAACAGCCAACATACAGTCTGCAGTAGGCTTTGTAAGCAGTCCACAGTTGTGTGTGGGTGTTTTGTCCTGAGGGTGAACATACTGTTGTCATAGTGTATTACTTGGCTTGAAATGTACAGGTATGTGGTGTTTGTTTTTTAGAGACTCACCTGCACATTTTAAATGTAAGGGCTGCATCTGTTTCTCTACCAAGGCTTTGAACTCTACTCTTACAGTGAAGTTTTCACCAAATACTGAAAGGTATAAATATGAAGTACTAATTTGCTATTGTTCTTTTACTTTTACTGTATATATTACTATTACTGTATTTATACTCACTACATATTAAGCACTAGAGATTCATCTTTTGATAATTAAGATCATGTTTACCTTGATTTACAACTGTATTACATTTTTTGTGTGCACATCAAACCATTAATTTAAAATCGACAAAGTTATGCGTGAAACTCTAGCTTTAAGTCTCATGATTTTAAGGAACACATATGGTATAAAGTAACAATAACATCCACAGTATTGTAATAATTCAAGAACACATTGATGTCAAAATTTGGAATTAATCACAGACCTTTTACAGTTATTAGAGTTAATACTTTCCTTATGCGTTTTATGATGTATCAAATTTAATGAAAATGAAAACAATGATTCACCGGTGTTCTATTTAATTTATTATAAAATAAACTTACAAAAAACCAGGCAAGTCTCATATAGTCAATAGAACATGATTCACATAAACTGTGGCTTCAAAATTGAACTGTATCATTAAAACACATAAGAGTTTGTATATCTTAAACATACTTTTTAAGTGGTAACAGCAGTTAAAATTTGCTATCGAAATCACACATTTCATTTCACCTTGGTAAACAGAGTTGAACCATCACCTAATTTCAGTATAATAATTCTGTCTGTAAAAAGGTTACGGCCACCTTTTAAAAGCTGAAAAAAATTATTCATAGGCAACAAACTGTACCTGTGAAAACAGAGAATGATGCAGGGGCTGCGTTTTAGGTGGCACTGTTGAGCCATTTTGCCGAGCCCATTTAAAATTACTCCAGAATACGTAAATTTATGCCACTTTTGAATTTTGGCAAACTTTGGTGAGTTTTCAAGCATGTTTAGACCCTGAAAAAGGCAATTTGCCGGAAAAATAATAATAATCATATAAATTTTAATAGGTTCTTCACACTGTCGGTGCTCTGGCCCTCATAAATAATTCACATCAGGATTTATTTGGATATGAGACTCTTAAGTTATAAGATTAAATGGGGCCACAAAGAGAAGTGTAAGATTATAATGTTATGTTATCTGCTACACAGTATATGAATGGATGTTGTCAATCGGCTGATCATCACACTGCTTATTAATGAGACATTGAATGTGATGCATGAATGAAGTGGCTAATAATGATGCAGAGTTACAGAGGTCTGCATGAACTACTGCAATACTCCTTTCAAAATGATAATCATTGCATTACATTTCATTTAGCTGACGCTTTTATCCGAAGTGACTTACAATAAGTGCATTCAACCATGAGGGTACAAACCCAGAACAATAATCAAGTAAGTACATTTTCCTTCAAAAAAGCCAAACTACAAGTGCTACATGGAAGTGCCATATAAGTGCTACTAAACTGAATATTTTTTTTTAATTTTTTTAACTTTTTTATTAACCAACATGTAGTCAGAAGAGATGTGTCTTTAGTCTGCGGCGGAAAATGTGTAGACTTTCTGCTGTCCTGGTGTCATTGGGGAGTTCGTTCCACGATTTGGAAGCCAGGACACAGGACAGTCTCCCGTATGAACAACAGTTGTGATTTTGTTGAGTGGCTAGTTCGCAGTGAGGGAGCAGCAAGCCGATTGGCAGATGCAGAGCGGAGTGGAAGAGATGGGGTGTAAGGTTTGAACATGTCCTGGATGTAGACTGGACCCAATCTGTTCACAGCACGGTACGAAAGTACTAATGTTTTGAAACGGAGTAGTGTGAGTGAATTTAGGTTTAGTTTCACAAGAATGAAAAAAATAAGACACATCTTTCATCAGGTCATGACACACAAGGTTCTGTTTATTTTGTTTAGGTCAGTCAACCCCAAAGACAAATATTGCAATCAGACAGGAATTTCCTCAATGGTTTATATTCTATTCCTGTTTCACCATGAGGTGAATCAATGTAAACTGACAAACAAAAGGTGAAACGATTTTATTGAAACATAACTTGCTGTCTTGTACATCATGGACTTAGTGTATATATTGCAGTTCACGTTTCTTTGGCTCAGGGCCAGTTGCAGCACTTGCAGGAGTCCCAGTAGATGAGTCCGGTCTGGCAGCGGTGCAGGTAGGTGTTTCCCTGGAAGCACTGGAAGTAGGTGGTCTCATCAGCAGGGTTCTCATAAAGCCCATTAGGGCGCCCACGACAAAAGTCGACCAGGGCATCCCTGGTAGTGGTGGGGGATGGGGTGGTGGTGGGTTTTGGGGGAAAGCCTGCAGAGACAGACGTGTGAAAGGAAATGTTATAAACACATTGTGCAAAAAATAATTTTGATGTCTTCTCTTTTTGGCAGAATGATGAAATAACCCTACTAATATGTGAGCAAGTTTTCAAATTTCATGGATTGCAACTGGCCAATCTATTCAATCATAGAGTCAAAGGCATCCTAGTGAGCAGAAATGGCTTTCTGAGCAAGTTGAACGACAGTATATACCCATTGACATTCTAAGATGGTTGATGAGAGGATACGCCCCAGCTGAACAAAACGATCCATCAAAGTCATCCATGTCCAGAGTCCAAACATGAGCACCTCCAAGGTTGTTGGCAGTCATCCACTGGACCTGCAGGACGACCACATCAGTTACAAAGATAAGAAGAACAGCACCTGTCAGAGACTTATAAAATAGACCTAGAACTACGCTTTTGTCTATAATATTTCTTTTATTAAAAAAAAACAAGACAACAGAACCTTTGATCACGGGTCACAGGAGTGAGAATTGACATTATTTTAACATTGGGCACCTGGTTACCTTAGAAGAATAGCTTTTCTTGTCATCATAGCCCACCCAGGAACTGCCAAAGGTGGCATATGGAACCTCTTGTTCAGTGATCCATTCCACAGTAGCACTAGAGATGAAGTCACAGATCTAGTGCCACAGGAACATAAAGAGTTACAACAGAATGAGCAGGATTTCAGATGGAGTTAGTCTAATTAAGTTATGTTCACCCACAATGTAACATATAATCTAAAGGAAAACTTTATTTTCATGGTTACATTTTGAATCATTTAGTTGTTCAGGGGTGTGTTTTTTCTTGTTCACATGAATGTAGATGACCACAAGTCATGCTGATTGCATCAATGAGCACACCTCAGTGCCCAAAGACGCAGGAGCTAATATTGAGGATTATTGAATTCCAGTACAAACTTAGCTGAGTATCATTTGAATGTACTGTACCTCATAGAAGGCCCAGAAGCCAGCAGTGCGAGTGTAGGGCCCAGCATCTGCAGGGCCCTTTGCTGGTGCTCCGAGGCCAGTAGCAATACTCCTAAGGCGGTAAGTTCGCCCGAAGGTGGGAAAACCCAACAGAAGCTTCTCAGCTGGTGCTCCCTGAGCCAACCAGTGGGAAACAGACGTATTCTAATAAGGAAAGGAAAAATGAGATTAATAGTATATTTATTTTTCTATATTAACATTGAATCAGATGCCTTGCTGTTAAGTAAAATATTTGCTAGTGCTATTGATTTAACTATGAATCAACTTTGTAGCACTTCGTTCATTCTTTATAGGTTTAGTAGCAAAAAAAATGGAATGGTGACTAAACCAGAGCTGAAAGGGGAGTGAATCACACAACTATATGTTGAACATTATTGTCAAACATTTTGTGAGACCCACTGCTTCTGAAAGGTCAAAATCCGCTTTAAGTCTAATAAAATCTTGTTTTCAATAACAAACCCCTAACCCCTAACCCTTTCATCCATTAAATATAGTGTACTTCGAACAATAGACAACATATACACAAACTCTCGAACATGAACACTAAAGTCAAAGAGTTAGTGTAGTTTGTGTGCATCATACAATATTGTGATGAATGTGTGAGCCAGAGTCCACAGAGCTGCTGTACAATGGGCTGTTGTGTCCAGTAGTTGCCTCCCAGTCTCCATGGTAATCATAGCTCATGACATTGATGAAGTCAAAGTTCCTGTTGGTTTATAGAGATTTTCTTTTTAGAAGATTTGTCATCATTGATGTGGAACATAGTATAAAATGCAAACAACAAATCTGTCTACCTACTAAGAATAAGAGGAAAATTGGTATATTGGATATCTGTCCATTCAGTGAATACTGGGCTCCCATTTATTTCTTATTATATTTCCTACCAACTGTAATTCACTATAAGCAGAACTGGTTTATTAAAAGTATTAGTATCAATTGAATTACTATATTTTACATCTGATACCAAAATTCAGTCAGGTGGAATCAAACTTACAGAGAAATCTTGCTGACTTCATAGGCTTTGTCAATGGTGGGACGTAATGCAGCAACGTTGGCTGACAGCAGCAGCTTTGTCTTCCTGTTTTCTTTGGCATCAGCCTCAAAGGCCTTGGACAGCTCCTGTAGGCACAATGAACAAAATACCTCAGATCCTTCACATCTAATTGTTTATGTCCATCTCCAACTACAACACTGTTTTTTTTTTTTTTATGAAGAGTAGGAAGACTATTTATTTGTCCATGGCACATCATCCAATAGTCATATTACTCTTTTTTAACCTGCTGGTTGGGCTTGAGGTCAGAAGTCATTCTCAAACAGGATCACTAAAGTCAATGGGATTCATCCTCTGTGGAATGTGAATGACTTTTGAAATATTTCAGTCAGGACGAGGATGGTGGACCGACACATTGACATTCCAGTCCTTTCCAGTGCATCACAACGCTAAAATAATAATTTTTATTACTGGATATTTATCACTGGCTGACCCATATTTAGTTCTGTGTGTTTTTCATTATGAATTTGACATTTTGTTTTATATTTTTATTGTGAGTTCTAAAATATGAGCAGTAAAATTATTATTTTGGAATTAAGTCTTCAACACCACTACTTTATTTGTAGGATTTGAAAAAAGCTCCATGTGGATCTATGTGCTTGCAGACCAAAACAGGCTACAGTGGTGATCAGTAATCAAGATGGATTATCCAATGATGGGCTCAAAGGCACCAGAATTGTGTAACTTTCTACAAACAAAGTCCTTTGCAATTACAATAATTGAATGACTGCTAAAATCAGAAATCACATAATCACTGTTTTTTAGCAAGTTGACATGCATGATACCTTGATTGGTTGTTATACATCAATTTAAATGGTCTGATTGTCAAGAAGTACTTCAAAAATGGGGACTATGCATACCATGACCAGCAGAGTGAACCTCTCCTTGTCTTCCTGTGGGCTGCCATTGTGTCCTGGATATTCCCAAGCAAGGTTTAGCCCATCAAAGTCATGGGTGTGCAGGAAGCTGATGGCAGATTTGATAAAGGCTGCACGACTTTCAGGCTTGGTGACCATGGAAATGAATCTAGTGGGATTGAGAAAATAAACACAGTGACATCCATTCTTGCAACATAGTAGCAGAGGAAGGAATAAGATGTCTGAGCTGAAAGAGTATCAATTACATTGGGAATGTGTGTAGGAGACTGGCGTCATATTTAAACTTACGGGCTCATTCCATTGACTGTGCCTCCAACTGACAGCAGAGTTTTCAGTGCTGGATTCCTAAAAGCAGACATTATTACATCACAGAGTTATGCTGATGACATAACACAATTTCACTTCTTTACTTAACTTTTTGGCCCAGAACATATATCAACAACATTCCTCTTCAATAGTGAAAAAAGTCTTCCTATCAACAAGTTCTCCAACCAAAATGGCCATATAGCTCACTTGACTTTGGCTCACTGGACCATTCTCGTCATGGTATGAATAATAGACAGGTATTTGAATGTGTTTTCATAAAAACTTCATGATAAGGTTTAGGAAAAGATTGTTTTGGGTTAAAAATAAGTACTACTGTTAAGGTCCAAGGACCTTTGTGGTCATGGTTACAATAATAAATACACAGTTAAGTTTTTGGAACAGTCATGATGAAAAGAAACAACACTGATGAACTATTTCATACGGGAGACTGTCCTGTGTTTTGCTGACATATTACCCCACTCGTTTATTGTTCTCTATTCATATATTGTATATATATGCTTGTTGACTGTGAGCAAGTTACAACACACAGATACATGTTAGGCTCAGGATAGGCTGCGTCTCATGGGGGTCTAAATAACCAGTTACTTCAAAGTTGAGAAAATTATCAAACAGAGTCATTTGCATTAATGATGTCAAATGATTTCCATATAATCAATTTGAAATTTCCTTCATGCTTTCAAGTAAAGACCACAAATGTATGCCACATTTTATGTGATGACTTGACAGCAATAATTGAATACTGCCACTGAATTTTGTGTGCTTTAATCTTAAAGAAACTATATCAGCTAAGTGTTGCTGTCCACGCTGGCTGGCTGTAAAGACTGTGTAAACTCACACATTCTTTAGGCTGTTGAGTTGATTGTAATGCTGCTCATCATTCCACTCGACAGGGCTGATCTGGTTGAAGCTGTTGATGGTGGCCATAGTATAAATGACATGGGTGCACAGGAAGGGGTCAATGTTGTCTGGAGTGAATTTGCCAATGCTGGGCCTGTACTGGGCCCAATTGGTCATATGGCACACCAGCCTATTGGACGACGCTAAACAAAGAGGCACAACATCAGTGACAATTTGAATCTACGTGTAATTGGACTGAAAGTTTGATAAGGAGCAGTCAACACCTGTCATAAAAGAAATGCTTACCGGTGTGCAGAGCGAGCAGAACACCCACTACTGTAAAACAGAGAGACAATATGAAAGAAAAATTAAGAAGTTATACTAATTATTACCAGCGATTTATATATGAAATATACTACTAAAAACTTAAGTTGTATTGTTTGCACAATGGTACTGTCATTATTACATTTATTATGAACATTTAATCCATATCTGTTTAAATATATGCCCTGTAAAGTTGTGTACCTCACACTTCTACTTTTTTATTAATAGCAGTAGTGTAAATAAAATACATTTAATTTCTAAGAAAACAGAAAAAAAAAATTAATAATCATCAAGTGTTCACACGCAACCACAGTCAGCAGGAAAAACTACTATGAAAATAAAGTTACCAGTTAATTCAAAACAATATTGTTACATTTTAATTAACTTTTTTTTTTAATGAAATTGGCTTACTGACTGTAAGCCAACTACTTACTCAGTTCAAATTATTACTGTAAAATTCCATTGTAAAATACAAGTATACAATGTGACGATGTAAAATAATATATAATAATAAATGTTTTATTGTTATCATTATTATTATTTTGTTTAAGTATAATTTGATATTACTAAAATATACTCTTTGACTTAATCATACTACTTCTACAAAACTTAATGCAATCCTCAACTGCAAGTACATGCAAATCACTACTCTGTTTGCATGTTTATTAGGCATGATCCTTAGTGTCCACTTCAGATGTATGTACCAATCTAGGACATGTGTGGATATGAATTGGGCTTGTATGATTTCCTTACAAAATCCTTTCTCAGTCTGTACATATTTCCTTCAGATCACAACTTTCTCTTTCTTATTTTGTTTATTATTATCATGATGACGATGATGAATGAATATATGAATGTTTTTACCTGTGAGGAGTCTCAACATTGTTCTTCCTGGCAGTCCAACAATTTGCTGCGGCAGTGATGATCCTAATAGAAACAATTAGAATATTATGATAACTGGATTATTGTAATGTTTTTTTGTATTTTATGTAGTTGTAAATTTGATACTTTTAGTTTTTTTTCTCAGACAAAATAATCTATTTTAAGACACAGATTTAGTCTCATGTACTTCGACAAATTCCTAATTATTAAAATGTAATAGATTTCGTTCCTTTTTTAAAATATAATAATTTATGTCATAACATGCAACGACCTACAATTAGTAGCTAGTATATGACACAAATATAGACATGGTGATGATTTCATTACCTTTTTTCTGGAGGAATGGAAGCAGGACCAGTGCTCGGGGGAGTTGGGTTGGATTTATATTTTTCACATTAATGACTAATAGCTGGTGGCAAAGTGCAGCAGATAAGAGCTCAGCATGGTGGGAGTCTGGCTGGCACGCCTAATAACCTCACTTCCAGGTGAGTCTAGGACAAGCCTTGATAGAATTTGACTTGGTGGGTGATGAGCTATGAGTTCAGTTTGTAACACCACAGCAAATAGCAGAGACGTTCTGCACTCAGTACCCTTCTGCACTCCCTTGTGAATCTTGAGACATAGTGCAGACCACTTAATTGGTTGGTGCATTAGGTTTAATAACAGTTGAGCAAGATTTTATTTGATTGTCTACAGCTCTAACAAATCGAGCTGGAACAAGCTGATACAGAAATACAGAGTATACAATATAAGAGTCAGGCTAGTAGATATTTTTTTAAATATTAAAGCTACTACAGGGGAAACAATGTCGACAGCTCCATCCCACCCCTGTTAGCATGTTAACAAGATAAACATAAATGGTTAATGTGGTGAACATTATGCAGGGTCAGACTACATGATGAATTATTGCCTAACCTGGGTGAGGAAACGATCAATCGTCATTGGCCTCAACAATCAACAGTTCTATCTGGTGGAGTGTCGCATTGGGTGACAACAAACATTTGGGAACATGGATTGTTTGAACTTTCCATGACAGTGATGTTGAACACTTTGAGTAAAGCTGAAAGCACTCTGCTGGAAGAGACGAAGCCGCACACAAATGTAAACACGTTGAATTATGTTGTTGTGTAGCAAGGTGGAACTGAAAAAGAGGAAAGGTCTTATGGCTTTCTCAGTACAAGACAGCTGTTATCATACAAACTGCTTCAGACACTATGTTTGGCCACATGCTTGTCCCCTGAAGTCAGTTGCAAGTGCTATTTTTGTAATTATACCCCCACACTGGGGGACAATGTTTTTGGACTTGGACTCAAGGATGAACTAATTTGGTTTTGATGGTCAAAGGTCAAGGTCACTGTGACCTCAGAAGCAAATGTTTTAGTTTTTTCTTGTGAATGCAATATCTCTGGAACACCTTTAGGGAATCCTTTCACATTTGGCACAACCATTCAGTTATAGTCAAACATAATCTGATTTTTATGGTCGTAGGTCAAAAGGTCAAGGTCACATGACCTCACATTGTTGTGAATGTGATATATCAGGAACGTCCAAAGTGAACTTCTATACATGTGGCACAAACATTCACTTGGACCCAAAGATGACTTTGATTAGAATTTGGTGGTCAAAGGTCAAGATCACTGTGACCTCACAAAACACATTTTTGGCCTTTGAACACAACATCTGAGGAACAGCTAGATTAGAGTCATAAAATTGGTGGGTCACAGTGAACTTCCAAAACACTTTGTTGGCCTCTTGAACATGATATCTTAAGATTGGCTTCAGGGAATTTCTTCAGATTTGGTATGAACCGTCATTTGGACTCAAACATGAACTGAGTATATTTTGGTGCCTGGAGGTCAAAGGTCAATGTGACCTCACTTTCCTGTAAATGTGTTATATCACAACTGCCCATAGGGTATTTAAGAATTTAATACAATCTGGCACAATTCACCTGGACTCATGGATGACGTGATGAGAATTTGGTGGTCAACGGTTTAAGGTCAAGGTGACCTCTCAAAACAAATGTTTTGCCTTGTGAATGTAATAATATTATCTAAGGAACATCTCAAGTGTATTTCCTCAAATTTGGCACACATATTCACTTCGACTCACAGATTAATTGACTAGATTTTCCCGGTCAACAGGCAAGGTCAAGGTCACCTCACGAAACATGATTTGGCCTCTTGAACATGATACCTCAACACTGCCTCGAGAGAATTTCTTTCACTTTTGATCAGTTGCCACTTGGACTCAAAGATTAACTGATTCGATTTCAGTTGTTAAAGGTAAAGGCAGGGCAGTTACATTTGCTCCGTACTTGAGTAGTTATTTAAATAAATTGTACTTCTGAGAGTAGTTGTTTTGCAGAATACTTTTTAGTTACATTTATGATGAAAAAAAAAAATTCTACTCCCGTTTCATTGGGCCAGACACTTCTTGCTACTTTTTCATGTCTTTGATTTATAAATCTTTACACTCAGCTGAGCGGACACAGCGATTTCCCAACAGTGACGGCTGGGCCACACAGCTGCTCCGTGGATCTGCTGCTTGTCACGTTTGTCTGTTGTTCACACAGGCAGCGTGTCAGATTTTGGTGGTCAAAGGTCAAGGTTACTGTGGCTTTTGGTTTTGTAAATGCAACATCTTAGGTACACCTTAAGGAATTTCTTTAAATGTGTGACAAAGGTTTACATAGACTCAAAGAGGAAAATATAATTTTTTTGTGAAAGCTCCAACATCAACATCACTGTGACCTCACAAACACTATTCACTTTTTGCCCTGTGAATGTCTTGAGAGAATCTGTGACTCTAAGTGAATATCTGTGCAGAAATTTGAGAGGATTACCTTATTAGATTTGGGTGGTCAAAGGTTAAGGTCATAGTAGCCTCACAAAACATGTTTTTGGCCTCTTGATATATAAAGTCTATCCTTAGGTACCTTTATCAAATTTTGAAAGAAAATGGTACCTGTAAACAACATATGGAATTATTATAAGTATCAAAGAGGTGTTAAGCAGTATTATGTAGTATTGTTACTGTAGTAAATGCACACATTTCTACAATAGAATTCCATTGTGTTTATTTTAAATTATATTTACAAGTTGCACCCCTCCCACTAGTATGAAAAGATCCAAAGCCAACAGTAGCTAATGCATCAACCCAACCATATTAAACACAGACTTGCTGATACCATCTTCTTGAAACCAGTCAGTCCACTAGTAACCTTTAACATTAAGCCAGAACATTCCATCCATGACTGAGCACTCTGACATGGTGAAATGACTTTATGGCTCCTCAATGAGAACTTAAGGCTTTGAAATACACTTCAGACAGAGTAAAGCACAAAAACACAAAACCTGCACATCATCTAACAGTTCTAAAAGCATTTTTAACTTGTGAACTATATAGTGCAAAGATGAAGCAACTGTGTGAGGCTCAACCTATCTGAATGAAAAACAGTGATGAGCTTTAAATTTAGTTTGAGAACAATTCGAATAGAAAACTGACACTTCTAATTCATCACTGAAGCTGAGAACTAATCCAGGTCAGTATTCATAGCATTATGGGATACTATAACAAAAAGTGTATTGGGTTTAAGTGCTTATAGGCCAAGAGGAGGACCTGATAATACCTGAGATTTGTTGACTAACAATATCAGTACACTTGTACACTAAAGTGGAATTAATCAAAGAACATGTGGATGATAGTGACAATAACTGCAGCTCTACAAACTAAAAATTGAAATTCAGGGTACACATTATGTTTTGCTCTGCAGTTTAACAAATACATTTGTTATAAATTCTGAAGCACATGATGAAAAGTTATTTTTTTCCTGACAAAATAAAGCACAGCATAATACAATCAAGTAGTCTAATCATTCAACCACTTGCAAAGTGAAACAAATAATACTGAAAATGTTTAAACAAGCCATCACACATAATAAAATATTTTTTATAATATTATTAATAATAATAAATAAAAGAAGACAGGTTTATTTGGATGTCCAGAATTAAAGGGCTACAGAAGAATCTTCCAGTTTAATGCACCAGCTTGTTCACACATGGTTTCTGTTTCTATCCTCCTTCAATTACTTTCTTATGTGATTCAACAACCCTTGATTCTTTGTTTTTCCTTTTTTCTGCTAATATACAAGCACAAGACTCTATGTAAGAAATCCTTTCTCGGACTGCAATCAGATCAGTCGTGTGTTACTTTATCAAAGTAGTGGTAACAATAAGGCTAAGTGAGGGCTACAACTTGAATAAAAATACTTAACTATGATGTTTGGATGTTTGGTTGCTTGTAAAATTGTAGAGTTTCATTTTGTGTATCATTCACTGTTTTGTCCCTTTGTCAAATAACACCAGACTCTTTTCTCTGACTTTCAACCATGCCACATTTTCCCAGAAGATCGATTTGGCTGAGTGTGTTCTGTGTGTTCAACAGCTAAGTCACATCTGATCTATCTCAATAAAGCTTAGTAAAACTATATGATGCCGTTGAAAGATAGAAAAAGTAAAAAAGATTATTTCAATCCAGTGTTTGCAGGTTCAAGGATGAACTCTCATAGTCTACTTTGTTAAGATTTGGGAAATTCTCAGGTCAAAGAAACTAAAACACAGGTGAGGTTAAGGAAAGATGATGCCATATAATCAAAAATATCAACACTAGTGCGAGATGGATGTGGATCCATCCGACAGATCTAAAACAAAAGAACACATAGGAACTCATCCAGGACCATCAAAGTCCTATTTTAATGCACAATAATTAACTACTTTATGCACTGGTGTTGGTTTTTGGCAGCTAATATAAACCAGCAACAGAAAACAGAATAAACTTAAAATAAACTCTGTTTTGTTGGCAGTTATACAAAAACAAAATCAGCTCTTCCTCAAGCTTGGCCAATAATCGCAACCCAAAGCATCAGTTCCCTTCAACCCTGTGAATATTAAACTGGTCTTGCCCTTCCTTTTAACTGTACTAAAGCAGACACGTTACATACAAACTAATAGATGTTGAAAGGTTTACAATGAAGATGATTTATAACACTATTAACTGTACTGATGATATGATAACTTTGGTAACTGACTCTTTAACTTCTTTCAGTGACTCATACCGGCTGCCCTGGATATTTCAGATCAACCTATCAGTAAAAATCAGCTGCAATAAACCCAATAAACACTGAATAGAAGCATTATCACATTGTCATCTAAAACTATGTAGGCACAGCAAATGTAAACACATAATTACAAACCCATTTATCCCTCCAATTTCATTTCTCCCAAAAGGAAAAATACATTAAAAAAAAACAACATTCATTTGGACCAGCCCTGTAGTTTACTAATAATTACAGGTGAGGCAAAAACACAAACAAACAAACATTGTTTTATATCATCACAATATATGCTAAGTAGTTTTTGTTCACAGGCTGAGCAACAAGACCAGCAGGGACCACAACAAGTTCAGTTGGGTAGATCATTTAACGGTGTGTTTACAGAGAAAAGAGAGCCAGACATTCACATGGCTGTCACTAATATAAGCAAGAGTGATAATGTAGAACAGAAATTGTAGGTTCATAAATCTATGTAATGGGAACCATCACTAGAATGTACAATCATTTTTGAAATGGTTTTACTTAAGATGTCTTCAAGTATTAGAAATAGGTGCTACAATGCAGTAACTAGTTTGACATTTTGGGAAATATACTTAATTTGGTTTCTTTCCTGGCTGTGTTTGAAGCTTGCACAATGCCTGGAAAAGCCAAACTTCTTCTTTCTCCTGTTAAAAGTTGTACATGTGGGAAATGAGCTTTAATGCAGACAAAGGGGGGGATGTCTGCTGTCAGGAAATACAAAACCTAAAGTTGCTTGCAAAATGTTAACTGTATGTACATAATCTATTATATTCCTAAAATACTACTCAACTAGACTGTTTTTGGAGAAGGAACTGTGCTTGGAATGGATGACCATAAGAAGAAATCTGCAAATTCCTCGTTAAAAATCAGTTGGACAGCCTTTGGATGCTCACAGCCGTTTCAAAGGGATGACTTTTGCATACATATATTTGAAACTTTGGCCCCATTCAATTGTAAATTATTGGGGTAAAATGTGACAGTTTTTATTGACACTGGTACACAAAATCAGAGAGGGCTGCTCTGCTTCCCCTTCTCCCTGTAACCCATTTGGGACCCTCTTTGTTTTTATTACAAAAAAATCAATTCCGAAGTTCCTCCCCATTCTTCTCATCCCTGCAGTGTTACAACCTTCCCCAAATGCAAGAAGGCACCCCAAGCCAAAACACAGGCTGGGACACAGAAGGGCATTAGTTTGAAGCCATTCAAAGTAAAAAGTCCGATGACAGGCGGAGATTACAGGCCTGACAAAGACATAAGAGTGAGGAAAACCAAGCCTGTGAAGAGGCAAAGAGGACTGGAAAGTATAGAGGAGGCCTCGTTCTGTACCATCATACCAGTTCCTGTGAAATAGAGAGAGAGAGAGAGAGAGAGAGAGAGAGAGAGAGAGAGAGATTAGGGAAATCGATTTTACAAGGTGTAGTGCCGCTGACTTTGACATAAATATTCCCAGTTTTGATAGTCAGCATCTCACACTGTTAATAGGTACACAATTAGGTTCAAACACACAGATGAGATAACAATTTATGTCCACTCAGAGATAAAGCAAACGATGTTGATTATTCCATAGCAATGATAATGTCAAGTGTCGAGTATCAGACACAAAGAGCAATAAGAGACCAGTAGGTTAATAGTCAAGGGAAAAGATCAAGGATTGTGGGGTGCTCCTAGTCAGCAGTTGTGTAACAGCTCAAAGGTTAGTTGTTTTTATCAACCATTGTAAAACTGTAAAATGAATCAACATGACAAAAATCCAATTTGAAATTTAGGTCTGTACCTGTGCAGAAAATTCAGTGGATAATTTTGAGTGACGAAGTTACACAAAGACACAATAAAAAAAATAAGAATGGGACATAGCAAGTCCCTATAGTGTATACCATCACCATTTTGTCTCTTGACTTGCAGAGTTGTTTTAAAAATAAACTCCAGGCTGTAGTCAGTGAACTGTGTTCTTGTTCTGATGATTCACGGTGACAATAGAGAAGTCTGCGTATCACAAACTGTAAATACAGACCATCTGTTCACTTTGTTATTGTATCTTCACATGCCTTCAATGGCTTCAGTGTATGATATAAGTTGAACTACAAGTACAGTACAGTACTCATACTGAACTTTCTTCCAACCTCACATACAATAATGGGTTTTAACCTACATTTTGTCACAGCCCTAAATATTGAACCATATAAGATGATATTAAAATATGCTGACATCTTTATGACAACTGATATGTCTCTAAGATAAAATGGTCTTGGAACAAGAAAGCCTTCAGTCTCTGAGGAGGTAACTTTGCCTCTTTTTCTGCTTTTTAAATCTCACTTTCTGACCAGGATTTAAACACATACTCACCCTTTTTGGAGCCTCAACACTGACTCATTCTTAGTGTGTTTGTATGTACACTAATACCTTAGAAGCTAGTTCTATATAAAACCACTGAGTGATAAGTATAAATCAGCCTACACTGAGAGGAACTAAGTTATGTAGAGACATTTGATCTTGGGACTCTGCTGTAGTTCCAAAGACTGCAGTGCAGATACATTTTTATCAGACCGACTTCTAAAGGTCATCTAATTTAAGCTCTGCCAGTTATTTTTCCTCACCATTGATTATGTCACTTTCAGGATATTACTCTTAAACATCCAAAGAAGGCTCTGGAGTGTGTTTCTTAGTTTCTCACCTGAGTCCCTGGACACAATGATCTCATGTGCTGGCCCATCCCCGCCCTCTCCCCAGGACCGAATCTCCAGCACAACATAACCATTGTCTTTTGGCAGCGGTAGACTCACTGATGATTTCGCTTTGTCGAGAACTTTCAGCGCTGTCTGGCCCTCATGTTTGTACAGGACCTGACATTACAACACATAATCATGTACACATAATTAAATGGGGGAATAAAAAACATATATTTACATATGTACATAAATATATATATACACACACACAAACACATATGGCAGAGGGCTGGAGACAATCTATGATATACACGTACACATACACGCACGCACGCACGCGCGCGCACACACACACACACACACACACACACACACACACACACACACACACAGAAATCAAAGGACTGTTGTTGCGGCACTTATCTTCTGATGGTCATCTTTTCCTCATGCGTAAGCAGATATAAACATGATCTTTGATTTTGTTCCGCAGCATTTTTACTGCTTCTCATATCTCACGTAAAAGGAGATTAAAGTGCTAGTACTAATCAAAGCCAGTAACCTGCAAATAATTATCTAATTGTAATCTAGCCTCAGAACATGATCAAGCCAGCTGAAAACAATATAGGCCTCAGCTTAAATGGTTCATGCAGTTTTATTTGAGTGGTTGTATGTGTCCATACATAACACACAAAAGGACATTTTCAGTAGTTTGGCCAAGTCACAAGCCATCATACGAATGCTGCAAGTCAACGTTTATTCTTTTAAGTTTCTGAATGCAAGATATAAAAATTATACAGTCTTTGTTAAGGTTTTACATTGTTGACACCAGGTCCTTCAGGGCATATACTTTAACCTAATAACATAAGGTGTGCAGTGCCAGACAAGCTTGCATTGTCTTATCCCCTCTGTTTTGTTCCCAGACTTTATACAAACTGTCAGAATTCAATGTTTTGCTCTCAGTGTTATGTCTTTATGGAGTACAGTCTCAAATAAGTCAAGTCTCACAGCGTCAACCAGCCTCTTCAGGACTGTGTGGATGTGGTTTCAAATATGTTACTTGCAATTAACAAAACTTTGGCAGCTTTTACATAAAATCCAATTACTAATAGAAGAAGTTCATTAAGAAGTCATCACTCTTCTAGAGAAATCCTTTATGAAAGAAACCTGGGTACAGTGTAGATAAAAACAAATACATAGACTTTTGTCACTCACTTTGTAGCCCAGCACAGCTGACTCGTTGTGCATAGCCTTCACATGGTCCCACCGCACCATTACCCATGAGTCATCCGCCTTCCATGAAATGTTGCCTGGAGGACGATTAGGAGCTGGACAAAGACAAGTTATAAAAATTACATTAAAATTAGTTACAGTAGGAAAAATATGGGGAAATAATGCAGAGAGAAAGAGATAGAAAACAATTGGCCTCATTGAAGAACCATTTGTAGAAACACATTTGTGCTTTGAATTTTCATTGTGGAATTTTTATGGTAGAAGTCATGTGACATTAGTTAGCTGCTAGTCAAATCCTTTTTCTCACAAGTGACTTTCATTAGTTTGGATAAGCTACAACTAATAATAATGTTGACATTCTGTTTAACTCTGCAATTCAAATTAATATGACATGTTTCTGCTAAATGTCATTGCATGATGGACAGAGGCAAGCAAAACTTCTTTGTTCAGCAAAATAGTGCAGTCAGCATGCATCTTGTGTGTGTGCATGGTGATGACTGGCTTGACTTGTAAATTGTTAATTGTCTCCCTGCAAGCTAATCTTAGATCATTTACCTAAAATTCACAGTTTCCTTCAAGTAATTGATCTAAAGCGTAAACTCACTGGCTCATGACCACATAGTAAACAGACAAGACAGGAGCAACCGTACAACGAGTGTCACATGTGCACTTGTGCTATGGTAGAGCACACAATTGGGGTTTTGCAGGTCAGGTGGGTGTGCCTTCACAGTCCACACTGCTGGTGACAAGCAGCCAAGACTTTCTTTTCTAGATCTCAAAAAGCAAGGCTTCAATCTCCAAAAATGTCTTCTTTGTACACTCTCATGACATTTATATGAATGATCACTTCTGACGTATGGGGCAGGAGGCGTAGCCTTATTATTAGGTTGTAAATGGTGCTGATTTGCTATCCTTGTGCATGTTCACTGAAATACGTACAGGTGGCATTCATCATATCAAGAAGGTCATTAAACACTTTTCTGAAGTAAGAATTATTTGCTGTATCTGATTGGTCCGAACTCACCCTACGAACAAATGTACGCCAAATTTAGAATAAGAAGACAAACATATTTTGCATGAGGCCGAACGACATGACAAAGAAGACACATGGCACATTTAAATGCATTATAATGTTCCTACATTTCAGGGTTATTGTCAATTATACAGATGGTAACAAACGCTGCGCACTTTGCAGAGACTATAAAACAGTGCAGGTGGTACTTAAATCCATTCACACCTATAAAGAGGGGAATCTCAACATTCCCATTCTTCACACTCAAATGATTTACTGACTAAATAGTGAGCTTGGTAAATGGTCTGTATTTATATAGCGCTTTTCTCTTCTTGATAAAAACTCAAAGCTCTTTACAGTACAGTTTTTTTGCCGTTCACCCACTCACACACACATCATAGGGTGCATCTATGTGCATTTTTTCCCTCAAAACTTCTTAAGCACCTCTGGGCTCAAGCGTAATGTGTTTGCAGTTTCCTTAGTTGCTCTGTTCATAATAAACGTTCAACGTGTGTGAATGCCACAGCCATACGTGGTTTCCTGGTGGTGACGGTGGTGCGTGGCGAAGGTGGCCCGGTGCCAGCACTGTTGTATGCCAGTACTGCGACGTGGTATCGGGTGCTGGGTCGAAGTCCAGATACTCTGGCTGTCGTTTCCAATCCTGCTGTCCTCACCCGGTCTGCTGCTGCTTCCCGTTCATGCTGTCGCCAGTACCGGATCTGAGCACAACACAAAACATAAAAACACATTTCAAAACAAACCTGAAACACTGCACATGAACCTTACACTGCCAGTTTATTACAGTTTCAAGATCTAATACCCATCACATTCATGAATCTCTTTGTAATCACAATAGCAGTTGCACAAAATATGCCAATATTAGTGTCTGTCTTCTTATATCTTGTTATATTATATAAAAACAAGATTTCTCTTTGTAGAATATGTGGGCTGTACATGATTTTTACACCCAGGTTACATGTTACATCTGTTACAATGTGTTGTGTTTGTAAAACATCCAGAGGTGTATTTATGCAGTACTTCACCTCGTATCCTCTGAGGATGCCATTGGCACTCAGCTGCTGGACAGGCTCCCATGAAACCTGGATGTCAAAGGCGGTCAGTGCTGAAGCATTAATGTTTGATGGTCCCACTGTTGGCTCTGTGTGGAACAAATAAGAGGCCAAGGCATCAGAAAATGCAACATGCAATGTAATATTTACTTACAGAGTTACAAACTCACAGCCATGTTCATGTCTGCTGTACTGTCAGTGCACTTACCGTGGTGAGGCTATTGAATGTTGTGGTGCTCTCTAGTGGTTATATTAAATACTGCAGGTAGACACAGTTTATTTAGCGATAACTGGGTAGTTCTCGAATTCAGGATACATTTCCTGTCTCCTAAATAAACTTTTTGTTATTGAAAAAAACAAACCTCAATGAATTAGTTTTGAGTAATAATACGAATTACATAAAACTTTCACTAATAATAATGCTTGATGCATATTTTAGGCACAATTTATACATAAAATAATAACTAAATGACTCTCACCCCACACATTATTGACTGTCTTCGAGTCCTGAGTCATACATTTAACTTCAATGTAGATGAAATATTTCAGTCAAATTTTTTGTTTTCTTATGCTTACTCTGGTCACTGTTATAAAATCAATTGTTTAGAATATTTTTTCCATTTAATATAGAATTTCAGAAATAAAAATATATTCTGTGTCTGTCCCAATTTTCCTGTCAACTCTTTTATAAAACTGCATAAAAATGTAAATAAATAAATAATACCAATATAGTAACAGTCATTTTTTATAACACCAGTGATATGAGTAGGTTTGTTTTGTAAAGCAAAAGTTAACAAAGTAGTAGCAGTAGATATTATGTGCAGTTGCAACATGAACCTTGATTGGAATGGTTTACCTTACCTTCCTCTGCAGAGTGCACCACTGCAATCTGGCTGAACGGACCTTCTCCTCTGCGGTTATAAGCTTTGATCTTCACCTCAAAGGGACTGTATGGTGTCAGGCTTTCATTGTAGTAAACATAGCGGGATGACTCCACATGAGGAATACGCACCACTGTCCATGATAATACGTCTTTCTTCCTAAATGCCAGGATGTAGCCAAAGCTGTCCCCGTTCTGGTACTCTCTAGCCATAGGCTGGAGGGATTTAAGAAAAAAATTCATCTTATTATTATTAATATTATTATCTGGTGTTAATATCATTACTAAAATCATTACACAGCACATACATGCACTGAGAACTTCTCGCTCTCACTCTCTCTGTCCCCCCAATATAAATTTTGTTTGTGTGTGTGTGCATATATTCATATTCTGCAGGTATTTCTGACTCCAGAGCTACAGGATCAAGACGACAAAAACAAGAACAATTATAATTATTAGGGCCTGAGCAGCAACTGCTGCAATTAAAATTCAAGGAATAATTTTTCTGCTTCCTAGCAATGAATCGCATATTTGGCGGCCTAAAACATGCATAACATTTGCCCAAACTTTTGCCCAAAATTCAGATTCACAAGAAATGTATGCTTCAAATGGGTTTCAAGCATGGGCTGAGGCATGATTGATTTAAAAAAAAAGTAATCATCACAGGTAATGAAACAAAGCCATAAGATTAAAATTCCACGTTATTCTTATTTCATCTGACCTATATATCAGATGTCATTGTATTTGCTGACCGTCACATTAACACCTGAACGCATCACGCATCATTAGCGAGGAATCATAGATGAGGGAAAACTTTGTTATGTACTGGGTCGAGCAAAATGGAGCAGTGGCTGTCAGGGCGAAAGAGGCAAGCTGTTTATGATGAAGGGGAATCAGAAAATCAAACTGAATCATTCAAAACAAAAAAGAGGACTCGCAGAAAGTACTCAAGTGAGTACCGGTCGCTGGGATTTACGAGTGCTGGCTCAGAGGACAACCCCCAAGCCTGTGTGTGTGCTATGCTCTGAGATGCTAGCTAACGAGGCCCTGAAACCATGTAAAGTGCGCCACCATTTAGAAACTAAACATGGACATTATTTATCCAAGCCTTGAGATTTTTTGGAAAATAAGTTGAGAGAGTATCTGAGCCAGCTACGCAACATCACCCCTCTCATTAGGTGAGTTACAGGTAACTTTACGCGATGTGTGATATCCAGTATATCGAGATAAACTGCTTGAGGTTTCAGACTGGAGGAAATCCAGTGTTAATGTCAGTACCTTTAATGCCTCAAGTATATTTGGTTACGACGCAAATGTGTTTTTCTTCTTACTGATATTATTGTTGTGAAATGTAATGTGTAAGTGCTCTGTTATACAAAGGGCAAGAATATGTTTAACAATCCACTATTTGCACCTCATGTTTTACATTTGTTGCTTTGCAAATTGTTTTGCTTAAACATGGATGGATTATTACGGACAATATTTGGACTTTTGAGACAACGCTTTGGTTTGTCCCGTTATTGGATTTGCAATGCATATGTATATCTAGTCTTGTGTGTGGATCATATAGTTGTGATTAAAAGTTTGGGTGGGCCGCACAAATTTGTCACTTTTCAAATTGGGCCGCGGCAATCTTAAATTGGCTGCTCTAGACCATCAACTAGTCTATTAAACCCTATTACAACTAGACTTTTTAAGGAAGTTTTTCCTCTAATTGACAGTTCCATATTAAATCAGATTAATATGTTTTTGTTAACCGGCTACGCACCACAAGTTTTTAAGGTAGCTGTAATTAAACCTGGAGTTCCACAAGGTTCTGTACTTGGACCAATACTTTTCACTCCCTTTATGCAACATCATCAGAAAGCACAACTTACACTTACATTGTTATGCAGATGGAACCCAGCTGTACATATCTATGAAGCCTGATGAATCTAATAACTTAGTTCAACTTCAGGAATGTCTCAAGAACATCAAGGCCTGGATTACCCAGAACTTTATACTTCTAAATTCACACAAAACTGAGATCATTGTACTTGGCCCTAAACACTGCAGCGAAACATTGTGGAACCAGGTAGTCACCTTGAATGGTATTAACTTGGCCCCCAGCTCTACTCTTAGAAAGCTTGGAGTTATGTTTGATCAGAGCATGCCTTCTCCTGGCATAGGCAACATAGGCGGTTGCCTAGGGCGCAAAATGCAGAGAAGGCGCCACAAGAGGCTGATTTATCATGACGTGATACATGCAATGTTAACCAATGCAGTCATGTCCCACCATCAGCCTCCTCTAACCCCCGGGGCCCATGTTAATCAATTGGGCTTTTCACACCGGCAGTGAAGCGCAAGGAAGCGCAAGGAAGTGCGAGGAAGCGGCGGGAAGCGATGGTTTTGGAGTCTTTTCTATTATTTTCACTGGCTGCAAGCGAATCGGGCCAGAAAACAAACTGAAAATGTATATATTTAACGATATAAGTGATATATTATATTTTATATAAATGATTCAAAATGTATCCCATCATTTTTATTTCCCCGTTGTTCTCCTGGAGTTTAAATTTCCCAGATTTTTGTCCCGCTTTGATGAAATTTCCCCATCTTTAATTATGTACTTATTCCACACATTTGTCAGTTGCCATTCTGAAATCTCGCCTAGGGCTCCAACATTGCCAGGGCCGGCCCTGCCTTCTCCCACCTGCGCAATATCAGGCAAATTAGGAAAATCCTGTCCTTGCTTTTGTTACATCCATATTACTCCTGTTTTAGCTTCTATTCATTGGCTCCCTGTAAAATTCAGAATAGAATTCAAGATCCTGCTTCTCAACACACAAAGCCCTTAACAATCAAGCCCCTTCATATATCAAAGAGCTCATAACACCGTATTGTCCCAATAGATCACAAAAAACAGAGGGCGACTACGTAAGAATAGAGTGGAAGGTAGAGCCTTCAGCTACCAGGCTCCTCTCCTGTGGAAACGGCTCCCATTTTCGGTTCTGGAGGCAGACACCATCTCTACATTCCTTTTTGATAAAGCCTTTAGTTAGGGCTGGATCAGGTGAGTTCTTAACCATCCCTTAGTTATGCTGCTGTGGGCCTAGACTGCCGGGGGAACACCCATCATGCACTGAGCACTTTTCTCTCTCTCTATCTCTCTGCCCCCCCATTTATTTAATTTACAACATAAAATGTTGTTAAACTAAATTTGTGTTTTTTCCCTCCCATAGTCTCTCTCTCATGTTCTGCTGGTATCCCTGACCCCAGAGCTACAGGATACAGATGACAACAATTATATTATTTAGCATCATCACCATTATTATTGTTATATGGCATCTATAATTATCACATTGTCATTATAACAACCATTGAGACAGAGCTTAATTATGATGGTTACACCACTGTTCCTGGTCTCTCTCCCCCATTCCTCACCAAAATGCATGAAAATCGGCAAACGTATCATGCCCAGACGTACAAAAAGTGATACGTTCTGGTGATTCATACACATGGTACATCAGATCGACTTCAAATTTTGTTAGTGCAATTTAAACACCTTTATAATAAAAAGTACTCTTCCTGAGTTTTTGTCAGAGGGTGTGTCCTTGGTGTGGCTTTGAATTTCAATGTTTCGCTGTGAAACAGGAAGTTCTTGCAAATTCAGTGTAGAATATCCAATCGGCACCAACTTCACATGTTTGACAAGAGTCACTTCTTGCAAACGTCTATATGCCAAGATTCAGTCATAGTGCCCCCTACTGGCAACAAGAAATGACATGTTTTATAATGTGATGTAATGTGAAGCAGGTTGACCACATCCATCTGAAATATGGTCAGAGGACCCTTTAGACGTGGTCAATGATAGGTTAAGAGTCTTGTGAGTTTTAGTTGAACCCTGTTGTAGTGGCCGCCGAAAGTAAATGTTTAGTATCTATAACTGGTCACATTTTTAGGGGGCTAAACATGCTCGAAAAGTCACAAACTCATCAAATAAGTTGGAAATTAAAAAAATGTACTTGCAATATGGGTGTTACATATGGTCTTGGCAAAATGATTCAATAGCAACCCCTACAAAATTTTAATGAAGCAGCCTCTGCGGCCTGTTTAACCAAAATGTATGAAAATCGGTAGATATATGTATATACAAAAGTGTCTTGTAACCATACCCTAAATTGAACAGCAAGTTGGCGATGTTGATTGCAATCTACAATATTTGCTAAGTTTTTGCTATTTGCAGCCATTCTACTTTAATTAACCTCCTCCTACAGAATAATAATGTATGCTTCAAATTTGGTTAGTGCAAACAAATAACACTTGACATTGAAAAGTTGTTTCTTATTGGACATTTTTCTTCAACAGCATGCCCTAGATTAGACACTGGTGAGAACTGAAACTGAACTTTAATATGCTGTAATGCTGTATCTTGTGCATGCACATGTGCAATGTAGAACACACACATGCACAATCCACTCACCGTCCAGGTAACAATGAGTTCATTGTGGTCTCCTCCTCCTCCTGCAAGTCCACTGGGGGCCACTGTGGGAGCTGAGGGCCAAATATACATACACAAAATAATCACGAGTGTCTTTTATCTTTGTTGCCATTTCTTGATCACATTGAAACTATTGCAATGTCTATATGTTATGGTCTGCGCCGTGGCAGCCCTCTTCCCCAATTCTGTGTCTGTCTATCTCACCCCCCTGGCTCAGCACACCTGTAGAGCATCAGAGTGAAATCAGCGGCAGTACATCTATGCTGGTGGCTCTCCTACCTGTCGCCAATCACAGATGATTCCTGTTCTGTTTGGACGCTAAACGCCATTCACCACGTGTCTGGCCACGCCACGCGCACCTCATTGAGCCCCCCCCCCTCACCATTCTCACACAGTTTCTCTAAAAAAATCCCTATTGTTAATAATTCATTTGCTGGTCTCAGAGTCTGTCTCCATCTCCAACTGACGAGGAGCGGAACACACAGTCAAACCCCCAAAAGCAACCAAACCAGCAGCCGAACCAGTTGCTGTACGGGTGGGTCTACTACACCTGCTGAAGCTTCATCCACCATACCGAGTTCTTTCGTGGCTGTAGCAGCTCAGGAGCTTGAGCTCTGCATCTCCCACTGCTGGATTCAAGAAGCCATGTCAGCCAAAATCAAGGAGATTTGGGGAACATATTTGAACGGTCATTTTAGCCTGTCTGGTTCTTAAAGTGGCAGTGGCTGCATTATGTGTCGAATAAAGACTGTCTTTTGCTTTGTATGCTACAAGGCAAGGGAAAAAGGGTTCCGCCATGTTGAAGGAAAGCTCAGTTCCTTCACGAGTGGAGGACTTTTTAACTGGCGTAAGTTTGCCCACCAACTCAGCCACACACCTATAACCACCTTGCTTTCTGAACAGGTCGAGAAAGACCAGAAAATTAACAGGGACAGTTTTGGAGGTGATTTTTAGTTCAATCAAATGTCTTGGACATGAGGGAGTTCCACTGTGGGGACACGGCCATCAGGATTTTGTGGCAGCTAATGATGGAGCGGACATATGATATACCAAGGGCACGCAAGTCGCTTGAGAGAATATACAACTCGATGTGCACACAATTCAAAATTAAATATTAGAATATTTAGCACATGAAATCCAGACAGAAATTGTGTCTGAGGTGAGCGAGCACGATGGTACGACTGATGTAAGCCTATCTGAACAGTTTTTCTGCAGCCTCCAATATGTGGACAAAAACTTGTCCATCGCAAATATTTTTCTCACGTTCTACAGTGCTCCTGACACCATGGAAGATACACTTTCTTCCTGCATCAGAGACATCTTTATGTGTCTGGACCTGCCCATGGATTGCCTTCAATGCTTTTGTTTTGTTGGCGCAAGCAACATGTTGGCCCGTTTTGCAGGTGTCCAGGCAAAACTGTGGGCACAATGTCAGACTGCACTGTACATTCATTGCAGCAACCATGCGCTGGATTTGATCCTACAAGAGGTTGCAAAGGACATTACAGATGCACTTAATTTTGTGCAGAGCCTCTCTATTGTGATAGGGGAATCGTCAAAGCGCAAGCAACTGTTCAGGCTTGGATAAGATTGGTTCCCATCACACGACTTTACTGCACCTCCATCAAGACATTTTGGACTGGTTGGACATCGAGCCTTTGATCAAAATCTCCAGCAGCACACAGCAGAACGGAAGACCACCTTCTGCACCGTTAAATAAAGGTAATCAATAATTTGGGGTATTGATGTATGGTTGTGGGTGGTAGCAAACAGAAGTAACCTTCCAATATCCATAAATAGTAGGTGAATGGACCTTGTACCTGTTTAATGATAAAGCATTGGTTAAAAGAGAAACAAAACAATTGAATGTGATTGACAGGTGTTTCTTGTTGCTGATGCATTGTTGTTGTTGATAAAAAAGATAAAAAGTAGATGGATGAATGTGTGTGTTATTTTTGTTGCCTCTAAAACAACGAAAATCGAACTGAACTCGATAACCTGGTAAACCTTGTTATTGATGCGCAGTTGTTGATTGTGTAAAACATTAGGGGATGTCGACCTATGTAGGCTGCGGTTGTCGTTTCTGTACTGATATTTTGGGGAAATGTTGACCTACTTTTAATATTTAATGTTAAAGTGTTTTCTAGTCACTTATATCTTGCATCGTTTGCTTCATTTTGAAGAGATTTCATATTTCCTTTGATTATTGTAACATACTTGTAACATGAGTTAGCCTATTGCCAATGGATGGAAGGTTTGGTTTAATTATATTTTTATGTCTGTGAATAACTGATTTATTATTATTATCATTATTAACAAACAACAATTTACAAATTATAATAATAATATTATTATTATTATTAATAATAATAATAATAATAATACAATTATCCCACTTAGGTGGATCAGTGGAATTTGTACAATAAGTACAATCACAATGACTGCAACACTAAATCAAGTTATACCTAAATTGCCCGCTGAGCTCCACAGACAGTATTTTACCAGAAAGATTTATTGTAATTTGTATCTACACTTTATGTCATGAAAGTGATTTTTCTATAATGCCACTCTAACAGGCATCCGAAAAAACCTGCGACTCTATTGTTTATGCCTTTTCAAGTATTTAAATCATCCTGCTAAAGTCAAGGGCAAAATTAGGTTAAAGATGAAGAATCTACCAGATACTTTTTCCATTGGTTTTTAAAGAGCTTGTGTAGCCTTCTGGACAGGAGCTGTGGCCTCTGACCTGCTTGCTGTGTGCGAATAGTCTGTGAAGGCACACTGGGCTCTCCACTTCCCAGGATGTTGCTGGCGATGACCTGAAATTCATAATCCATCCAGGGCATCAGTCCCATCACACGAGCTGATTCTGCGTTCCCCTCGATGTTTACTGGCTCTGTACCGGGAGGAGTTAAGACATGTGAATAATCAATATTATATTCATAGTCTGTAAAATATCAAAAATAATGACAAATGTCTGTCACGAAATAACAGAGACATCCGTCAAAATCTTGTGTATGTTTTTATTGCTGTTGTCAAATAAAATTATGTGTATGACTTGAAGTTATCGTTGGTTAAAAATTTGTTGTTTTACACACACACACACACACACACACACACACACACACACACACACACACCTGTCCTCATGTTCTTCCACTGTGATGACAATGATGATTGGCCCATGATGATATATTTGCCGATGGGACTGTGATTATCGTAGCCACGACTCCACCTCAGCTCCACCGATGTCTCAGCAACATTCTTCACTAGTAAACCTCCAGGAGGTCCTGGGGGTCCTTGAAACAAGTAGAGGAAAGGGAGTCAGCAAAACTAGTCAACATTTTGTGTTAATGGAAATATAGTGCAGTACTCTTTTTAGCTACAGTACACTTACAACCAGTTGTGAACACAATATTGACATATATACCCATATTATGTCATTGTAAAGCTCCATAAAGCAATAGGGAGATGCAGAGTCATCTGTTAATTCTACCAGAGACTCCCATAAAATTGGCCCATTGTATAAATGTAAACTATTAAACTGCTATGGTTTTAACCTGACCACATTTTACATCATGAACTTGATATGAGGATTTAAATGATTTGAAACAATCTTTTTCCTTTTATGCTATTAATCTACTGCTCCTGTATGCCTGACTTCTTCTTGTGGCAGTAATAACACTGCCATGTGATACACTGGTTTCCGGTTTCAAAATCCTAATTACTACATAATTTATATAAAATGATGGTTTAACTACAACTAGAATTAACTACACTAGAATGACTACAGATTTGATCAGTCACTGATCACTTTATCAAGGTAAAATAAACCAATTCAGAGCTGGTGTTTGCCCTTAAAGCATGATGTTCAATTATTTTCCCTGTAGTGGTCTTAACAGGCAAAGCTTATGCCACACTTTGTATGCCCCCACTACAAGCAGCAACAATTAAAGCAAAAACTGTATCATGTGTCAGGAGTCAACAAGGGTTGAGTTACCAAAATATTGTATTGTTTTATGTTTAAGAAAACCAAGATAAAATGTTTCAGAATCTGTCTAAAAGAGAGAAAATAATAGGGAAATTGGATCCATAATAAGAAAAGCTGGAATCAATGATGTCCCATCTTTTCTGTTTTCACGTTTACTTCTGTTTCTAATCATTGTGCTGCAGGTCTGCATGACTGAACTGGAATGTGATAAAGGTTTCTCTTTCCATGTTTCTATAGTTATGATATGACATAAAAATAAACTCCTCTTACCTCGTACCACTAGTTTAGCCGAGGCTAAGGCGCTGTCCACCACAGTCTGAGCTGTACAAGTGTATAACCCTGCTTGACTCAGCTGAGTGTTCACAATCAACAGGTCACCAATGTTTTCTTTCTGAAAGAGTACAAGTAGAGGGATGGAGATAACCAAGTTGACCAACCAACACTGAAAATCAGGAGTATACCTGACAGAGGAAAAAGAGGGGTCTCCTTTTCATTAATCACTCACTCAATTATTTCATCAGAATGGATCAAATTTGCTGCAGAAGAACTTTACCGTGCTGACCATAGACAAAGAAAAATCAGGACATGCACAATTAATCTGGTTCAGGAGCTAATTTCTCCCTGGCCCTGTGGATAAGAAACATGAAATATTGCTTGCATATAGTGTAATGCTGTGAGCAATGTTGTCTTGCTATTTAGAAAAGAGCCAGACCTCAGTTTTCTATGTTGGTATTAGAAATAAGCCACTGAATAATTAATATACAGTCTCATTTTTGCATAGTCCTACATGCTGTCCTGCTGCCCAAAATGCTCACTTAAGCACCAAATGTAGATTAATCTGCCACTGAAAATTCTCCCTAAAAATGCTTAGTTTCTTTCTTTTTGAGTAACACGTATTTATATATATAGAGTATAAACACAGAATCCCAATAATCGATGTGTGTTCATCGTCTTAGAGAGAAATCCTTTGATCAAAGACAAAGCAAGGTTTTCACAATTTTTTTTGTTTTTTTATTTAGAAACTAACAACACCCCAAAGCTGAGGGTCAAGGTTGGACAATATCTGCTGTTTGATATTTTGAAACATAGATGGAACTAATGAGCAGGAGCCTCATTTATAGAACAGTGCTTAGGATTAATACTAAAACTTTGTATGTGTGCACAAAAGTCAAAAAAGGCATGTGCAAAAATGATTAGAATGTATAAATCTGTGTGCACACACACCTGAATGCAATATCCCTTTATAACACAATCCACCTGGAAATGTGCATACGTGGATCTGCCCTTATTTTCCACTCTCTACACGCCCTCATTCAACAATGAATGGTCAATGCAAAGCACCTCATGAATATTAAATTATCCTGCTGACCAACGGGTTTTCATAGTGAATCACTGCAATAAAAAATTTGAATAAGAAGCACAACCTTTTTGTTGCGGAATGTGAGTGAAGCGGAGGTAAAGAACGACAGATTTGATTCACTAGGTGTTAACGTGTTGCTGCTGCGTTAATGCAGCGAGTAAGAGTGAGAAGAGGATGGTGCCAATTGTGTGGGACAAAAAAACAATCAATTATATGTTTAGAGCAATCTGACTGATTACTTGACACCTTAACAAATTGATCAAGTTAATCATTGATATCCTAACCTTCACCCCGGGGACATTATTTGGAAATAGAAGTTTGAAAGTTTGTACGCACATTCTCCTGTCAAGTTTGTTTTTATAGATCCCAAGTACCGTAAGCATTAAATGGGGTCTAAAATGGTGGGTATGCTACAGATATAAATGAGGCCCCAGATCTCAGAGACTAAATTATCCATGTTGAAAACAGCAATATTATCCATTACAGGACTTACCCCGTCCACCCGATGGAATGGCCCGGCAGTGTTCTCCACATCCAGCAGGACCCCGTTGAGGGCCCAGGTGAAAGTCAGATCCATGGTTGGGTCGTGGGAGGCATGACACTGCAGGGTCACATTCTCCCCCTGATTGATGTCAGCGTTGGAAGGAGCCAGTGTGATCTTTGTAGCATCTGCAAAAGGAGAACTGGTTCAGATGAAAGCTAGCAGCTTTCTTAAGATACAAAAAAAACCTGCTCTTTGCTTGCTGTTGTATGAGTGAATCAATACTACTACGATTAACCTAGCCCAGTGCAAACACTGACATGATAGGGAAAAGGGTAGCCCATCTCACTCTATATCAGAGTTCAAACTTAGCAGTGCCTTAAAATCTCCCTAATCAAAGTGCTGTATCTCGTTTAATCCATACAATTAGAAGAATGTAAAGTCTTAACAGTTGCAGAGCATAACTCCTAAAACCAAAAACCTGTTGTTTGTACGTTTCTAAATAAACTGATGAGACACAAAATGTAAATCATTGAGCTTCAGAGAGGCTTCCAGTTGTTTAAGACGCCATATTTTAAATCGTAAAGAAAAGACTGGCATGGACCTTACTCTTGACAAATATCAAATTGTTCGTTTGTAACAGTAAGTACGATCCTATAAAATCTTACTTTGCAGGCACTAGTTTAAAATAATAAGGCTGACAATTAACAAATTGTCTGCCTTATTCCAGCTAACATCCTTGACTTGTTTGGGTCTTATAGCTGTCAGAACATTCCAAAGAAAATCAGCTCCTATGACGTATGAGGCATGACATTTCGGTAACATCAGGTGTATACTAGGGATTTTAATTGTTATCTGGTTCCAATTTTTGTGCCAGACTGTGTGTGTGTACCTCTGACAGACAGGTGACCAGTGCTGTTGGCTTTGCCCAGATAGTTTTCAGCGAAGCAGGTGTATTTCCCTTCATCTGCTCTGCTGATGTTGTGGATCCACAAGATTCCATCTGAAGTTACTGTGACTCTGAGAACACACAAGAGTACAGACAGTGAAGAGCACCTGTAGTTAGCTGATTACGGTACTGCAACCCACTTAGTGCATGCTTGTGGATGGACAAAATATAATACACAGTAACTGTCAGGTAAGGCAAACAAATACAAATTCCCAAACTGTGACATAATATAATCAGTATTCTTGAAAAAACATGAATACTATGCAATTCAAAGAGACAAAAAGTGAGTACTTATATCTCCTGCTATTATGTCCACCCTTCGTACACCTGTATGATTTACCTTCATGCGGCAGAGCAGTGACCAAGTGATGTTATGACACTCACTTTGAAATATACCCCTGCATGATGATGTACATCCATTCAAGCTGTATCCTACAGCCCATTAATTCTACTCAACTTTAACATGGTTAATGCTAAAGGTTAATTTCCCTTTCCCACCTACTTAATGTAGCTGATGTGCTGATTTTCAGAAACAGGTTCATTGCTCTACCATTTACCTGCTGAAATAATTATCATCTGCTCATCTCAAAACTATACTTTAAGGAAAATTATGTTTATTTACTGTTTATTAGTTTTATTCTTGAGTAGTGATTCCTAAAGTTAATTCTGGGGATGCGTCAAAGTTTCAAGACAGAGCTCTATACCTGGAGTGACCAAGACAAGTCACACCACAAATTTAAACCCATCCTTTCTAGATGATAAAAGAAGTAAATCATTAAAGTTAGGATTTAATGCTGTATGTCCATTTAGGGACTCTGACTAAATCATCTTTGAACAACTGTACACAAAGGGTACAGATAGATTAGTATGTGACCTTGTCACTCTCTGCATCATACAGTGAAGAGCAAACAGAGAGAGACTTAAGAGTGATGATAACAGGAAGAATACAAGACAAGAATAATACAGACACATTTGAGGGTGTTTCACAACATAGTACACAATGACATAAAAATGACATGCAGATGTACACATCAATACAACACAATCATTCACACACACAGAATATATAACCATATATACACATAGATACTGTATATATAAAAGTTTGTGCTGTGTCATATTTAAACTACACAATATTATCAGTTGGACACAGCCTTATCATATCCAGGATTGTATCTTGTATTCATTTTTGGCAGGATAACAGTATGCCTTCAATGTTTTGCAGATATATGCAATATGAAAGGTTATTGTGAAAAATAATACATTACACCATTATACATTGAAATGATATTAAACTAAGATATTACAATCAGTATCGTAATTTTTTAATCCTTATTAATGGAGAAAATACTACATTTGTAAGTCTCTCTCCCAGCTTGCCGATGATTCGCAGGTTTGAAGTGTGGGTCTGAAAAATCTCCGTTTGGAGGGGTATAAAGCCCTACCCCTTAGCCCTACCCCTCCGTCCCAACAGGTATTGGGACATCCTACCCCTACACGTGATTGCCTAAACGAAGGGGAAGGGCTAATGGTTAGGGCCAAGGGGTGAAATGGGATTGGTCCTTAGTCTCCTGGTAATCCGAGGGTTGCAGGAGAGAAGAGCCACCATGAACATCACGGAAGCTGCAGAAAAAGCTTGTAGGTGGCTGTGGATCAGGAGGGGCGAACCATGGCGCAGAGAGCAACTTAGACACAAGCTAGGGACTGATAACCACCGGCTGAGTCGCCCAGGTGAGGATGTATGATAATCAAAGACCCAGAATACTCTATGACCCTCGGTTCATCACTGATGATGTGTCCAAGTTGCACCAGAGCTGCTTTATATACAAAGTACCCTGTGATAACGTCTGTTATGATTTGCTGCTTTGTAAAATTCAAAGTGATTTGACAGCTGTCTTACCTGGACACAGCTCAATTCTAAGGATAAAACTACACAAAGGATGTTTTTATGTGGGAATAAACCATGAGAGTGACTGTACAGTCAACCATCATGTCTATGCTTCACATTGAAGATCTCCTTTATTCTCATCCTGCTTGCTTCATCTTCAAACCATCTTCAAGTAATTGTGTGAGGAGATAAAATACAGGAGGAAAGTAGTGCACTTATCACTGGGTACTTTTTTAAAAAGCAGGCTTGCCTTCAACTGGTATGCAACAAGAAGAGAACTACATCCTATTATTTTTATTGATACAAATTCTCCTGCAAAAGCTTCCTCGCTGTATCACCTCTATTCTCACATTTAAATCCACTGCTCACCATAGCAGATCTCAGGCCTGTTTACCTCTAGTTACCCCTCTGATAAATACTGAAATTGGGAAGCCAATTTGCGACTACCTTATTTAATGGAATACATTACAGATGATTTTAAACAAGACGATTTAAAACTTTTAACTTATCATCAATTTACCAATGTCTGAGAATTTCTAAGCTGTTGTGAGTGCTTGTTATGTCAGGGTAGGTTTGTCTTTCATTCTCTTTCCTGCACTAAAATCTCTCTGGCAAGCATATCTCATGCACGCATACATCCATCCATTATCTATACCGCTTATCCTTAGAGGGTTGTTGGGGGGGCAGGAGCCAATCCCAGCTGATTTTGGCCGAGAGGCAGTATACACCTTGGACAGATCACCAGTGTATCACAGGGTTTAAAATCAACCATTTATGATTACATTAACACTTAAGGGAAATCTAGAGCCACAAGTTAACTTGCATGTCTTTAGACTGACGGAGTACCCAGAGAAAACCAACAGAGACACAGGGAGAACATGAAAACTCCGCACAGAAAATCCCTGGCCAGCCATTTACCAGAATAATTTAGGGTTATATAAAAGCTTTATATAGTTGAGACTTTTGCAAATAATTTTTTATTATTATTTCCTGACTCAAAATGTCCTTGTGTTTGTGGACTTTTTTTGGCTTTGGAGAAAATTATTTTTTATTATTGTGTGCATTCCATAATCGTGGGATTGAAATTACTTATATATTTGTGTTGAGTTCATCTGATGATTTTGTGAACTATAACTTCAATATGTTTGTTGTTCACTGCCTGGACAGATGACAGAGAAGAAAGTTTGAGGATTTACATCAGTTTTGGATCGTGTCAAGAGAATAAAACATCTGTTCATTTTATTTTATATTTAGGTCTGTGTGTCCAGGTGCAACTACGATGTTTGGTCACTTGCTGCCACAACGAATTGTGGGATGACATTTTCTAATTTCCTTTTGTGGTCCGGTGTTTCCTATGCTAAAGGAGATAAGTTAGGAAGCAATGATGCTCCTTTCATTAAGCTGCTTTCCTTATCATTTAGAGAAATCAAACAGATCTTATTCTGGTGGCCGCTGAAATACCTCTGGGTCATTTCACTCAGTTAGGAAGGTTCCTAAGCAAAGTTGACTATTTGAACGCACCCCTGGTTTCCCTTGATCCTGCATTTGGGTCCTGCTTTGCAAAACTGGACAGCATAATTGCATCAGTGAAATGGACAACAGAAGTATGGAGTGGAGTGGAGAAATGTGGGTGAGAATATGATAATAATGGATGTGACACTGTAAAGATAATGCCTCCAACCACTAGCTGTAAACTGTGTTTGTCCGAACACTGGCATTGTGGCTGCAAGCCCGATGTTATCTGAGGTAGATTGCTTGATTTTAAAGTACATATATTGTACAGTAGTCTGGACATTTGTGAGTTTCCTGTATGCATATCTAGTTTTTCTGTTATTTTGATGTGGTATGTAACATTCTTATATTTTCTATATTTCAGTTTATGTTGTGTTACTTATTTGTTTAACTTATTTTTCAAATGTGAAGTAAATAAAATGAAAATCACAGTAGACACGTTTATATTGACACCCAGTGTTGTACATGAACACGTTCAAGTTTTATGACACTGTTTTATGGCTCCATAGACAAGGCCCAACATGGCTGGTGCTAGCGGTACAGATGCATCTACTACTGCTGAAGCCAGTTTGTTTGAGTGTTTGAAGCTGTTTTATGAACAAACAAGTGAAGACTCAGACGAAAAAAACAACGTTCGTATACAGATTGTGGGCGCTGGGTCTGAAAAAAACAAGTCCGGACATTAGCCACATCTGCATCGAATTTGATACGACACATCACAGTGCTCCAGACTGCAACCATTTAGTTGCATTTTGAGACTATTTTGGAGACAGTGCGACTAAATTGTATAACTAGGCGCACCAAGACTACTCAGACTGGGAGCATGTTGGAGTTTACAACCACACACAGGCCCCAGGGCCCCGCCCCCCACTTACTCACACAGAGCAGTACACAGTGAGATGAGAGCCCGTTATTGTGAACCAGGCGGTAAGTACCTGGGTAAGAACAGTGGCAACAAAAAGTTAAAATACAGAGTTTCTACTACTGTCCACAGCTGCACAATGATCAGAAGCAGCGGTTGGTTTGTTCCGTGTTGGAGTTCTCTGTGTCCTCCACACTCTCGCTGACCTGCACTCACTTTAACTAATAAACAGCTGCATTTAAAACATAATGAGCATAGAGTTGTCAACATTTTGTGCATGTCTAGTCTCGTGTTATATTGAGGGCGCACAAAATGTCAGGACTCAGTGGTAAAAGCGACCGGAGCGATCCGGATACATGATCCGACACCGTAACCATCTGCTTGACAATGCATGATTTCGAGTCTTAACTAGTTGTAGGACATAACGTTGACATGAGTCATAATGAGACTATGCTCTGTAATATGTAACCGGGAATATGAATGGAATATTCTATTAGTAAATGATGTAAACATCATAATTGAAATAATGTCTAATTCAGAATAAGGTCAATAGAATGAATATTTCTTTCTATGTACAACTAGTCAGTGACCCAGCTACTGTACTACCTGCTGCTGTTGGTGAGTAGCTCTGTGCCACGGCTCCAGAACAGACTAGGCTTTGGGGCAGCTCGAGGGCGACACTCGATCATCACCTGTCCTCCTCTGGCTGCTGGAATAAGCCTTCGTACTGGATTCAATCGGAAGTCTGGGGCCTGAACTGGATGAATAAAGTTCGAGAGCAACACAGCACAGGAAGTTGAAAAGAAGGTGATTGATGGAAGAGACACAAAAGGGAAGACAGACAGAGGAAAGGATGGAGTTAGATTAAAGGGATAGTTCACCGGAAATTTTTAATTCACCCATTACCTGCTCACCACTAGGAGTCTCAGGGGTAAACAGTGTTTCAGCCAAAGTGACCTCTTCTTCAGACGTAGTAAAACAACAGAAAAAATACACAACATGCCACCACACTGCTCAGGTGGTGACATCCAAGTGTCCGTAAGCCCCAACATTCATATTCGACTCGAAACAGCGCCTTTTACACCGTGTTTTAAGCCTAAAAGTCAACTACCGGAAGGTGGACTCAAAACACTTCACCAACCCCTCCATCGAATTTTCATTTTTCGTTGAACTATCCATTTAAGGAAGATGGAGGAAATAGGTTATTGAAAGATTAAATGTTGTTAATTTGAGCAGAGAGTGTCATAAAATGTGACTTGTATTTGCATAAATACAGAAAGAAAATTCCTTAAAACTCTCCTACGAAATCCCTAAAAGGCAAGCAAGATAGTTTTTCTTTGAGATGTTGTAAAATGCCTTAATGATTCCATCACATTTGAATGACAAAAAATGTATATAACTTTATAACCTTGTACCTAAGAGTAATGGAGATATTAAAAATCACATGAAAATAAAACACCAGTTTTTTCCACAGAAGAAATAAATGATGAGGAAGAAAAACATAATTTGAAAACTAAAAATGCTTGCCTTTAATGGCGTCCATACTTAACTGATATACAAGGTCTAATAGTTCTTATTTTTACTAGGTATAACAGGTTTTTATTGTATGTGTCACTGGATAGCATGGAAATTGAAAAAAATCTTAAAATAAAACAATTTAAAATATGCAGCATGTTGTTCCTTAAGAAGAGAACTATATTACATACATTGATACAGTCCCAGACAATCTACTGAAAAGTGGCACTATTGAATGTAGAGCTTCCTCCTACCCTGGACTCTGAGCTCAGCAGTGGAGTAGATGGTGCCATGCTTGTTTTCAGCCACACACTGGTACATTCCAGAATCCTCCAGGGCCAGGTTAATAATCTTGAGACGAGCTCCATTCACCTCCACTCTGTCCTGTGGGGGTCAACATGAGAGGTTATGTCGGAGGTGGAAAAAGACAAAAGCAAATTAAGGGAGTTGGGTGAAGTAAAAGGATGTCTGACATGTAAAATGAAGCATATTTACACTGTATATGTACACCCAGTAAATGTAAAATAAGTAAAGAAAAACCACAACAGTGTTAGTTGTGTTAAGCCTGCTAAAAAGTTAACTTTATATCATTATCCTTCCAGATGTCACTCACAGATGCTAATAATAATAATAATAATAATATCTATACATATTTATGTTCAATACAAATTATGGTGGAGTCATACTTTTGTCGTCTTATACAAGCCTCCTTTGAACTAACCACTAACAAGCACTGAGAAACCACTGAGACATTTCAGCAGATCACAGTTTTACCCCAGAGACAGAAAAGAAAAAACTAAATGTCTGTTTAGTCATCAGCAAAGTTTTTTTCTGATTCTGATTGTGTATATGATCTCTTGTTTATTTTCATTTAATCATTTCCCTGTAACACTGTGGTTAAGTGTATATTTTGATCAGAAATGGCAGAAAACTTTACTTTCTTATCTGTCCTGGGTTTAATTAATCACCTAATATAAAAGAAATGCATTTGCTCTGAGTGGAAGTTTCATGTAAAATGGCAATGATAATGATAAGAACATTAGACAATAATACAGTTTGGTTTACTGAACATTAGTGGAGGTGGAGGAAGATGATGGAGAGGACTAAGAAATGGTAAATGGGCTTGTTTGCCTGCATGTGTTACCTGCGTGCTGAGTGGCTGTCCATTGCGTAGCCAGTGTATAGAGGGTCGTGGTTTACCAGCAGCAACACAACTCCAATGCAGCTCTGAACTGATCTCCACCTCTGAGTCACTCATCACCTGCAACCACTCTGGCTGAGCTGGGGTTGGAGAAAAAGTAAGGAGAGATTTGGAAATCTGGACATGTAAATTAAGTGAAATGAGGAAAAACCTGCAAAAGAAATTCTTAGCTTCAATATAAACAGATGTTCACAGCACATCCTTTCCTCACCTTGCACATTGATGCGTCCCTGGTATGTATCACTTCCTTCTGAGTTGTAGGCTTCACACTCGTAAACACCCTCATCATCGAAGGAGAGCTCTGGCAGGATGAGGGTGGGACCCTCTGCAGAGGAGCCAGCCTTGGAGGGCATCAGTCCGTCCACCTTCTTCCATCGCAGTTTCGGTACTGGACTGTTAAAAAACGTAGAGGTGATATGAAAATTGGAGGTAATGTAAAGTGAAATTATGTAGTTTAGAAAAGAAAGAGCAAAGGGACCAGAGTTGGGTAATCAAAAGAAAGAAAACGGTTATGAGTTGAGTATAATTAAAAACGTTTGACAGACCAAAAATTGAACAGAGCACAACTGAGAATAGTTTGCAGACACATCATTGAAAGATTTTCGAGTTGGAAGCTTACTTTCCATAGGCAAAGCACTCTAATTGGGCTGTGTGTCCTGCCAGAGCATAAGTCTCAGCTGGGAAGCGCACTTTAATGCTTGGAGCTGACTTCCTGGGATTGGCTGAAAAAAAAGTAAATATTGTTATACAATAAATTCTATTCAAATCGTACAGCTATAATCTCATCTAAGAACTGGATAAAGTAGCCCACTACTACTGCTACTATAATGTACAGTATATGTAAAATTGAAACTGTATGCTAAGGTCTTGTGGACCCATGCAGCAGGACCTCTCTGTATTTGTCTGCAATTATCCTTGCCTCAATTCTGACCAGTCTCCCTGTTTGCTAAGCGGTGCCTCATAGCTTGTTGCTGCTCCCATGCATGCTTCGCTGTAGAGATGGTATTAGCCTACATGAGCAGTGATGTTTGGAGGTCTGCCCAATTTGATTATGTCAAATCAAACCAGAGAATCTTTGTCCTCTACTCTCTGAATCCTTAAAATGACAATAGGCAGCAGCGTTCGTTTACTCAAAGTGGTCTCTATCTGGTCACTCGAACCCAAGGCCTGATTGATGTAGAGCTGCTGAAATATTGTAGGTTCTAACATCTCTGCAGAAGACTTCTGAAGCTCTTATTGAGTGACCATTATGTTTTGGTCACTTCCCTAAAACTTTGGCTTTCTTGCCTGGTTATTCAATTTGGCCATTTCTGGACTTCTTCCATTTCACAATTATTGAGGCCACTGTGTTCCTGGAAACAACCAAAGTTTTAAAAATGCTTTTATGCCATCACCCTGATCTGATATATAATTTTTTCACAGAGGTCAACAGAGAGTTTGTTGGATCTAACAACTTGACATGCAAAGGGAATTGTGGAACCTGATAAAAGTGTGTGTCTTTTTTAACAGTTTTCAATTCAGTTTCTTCAGTCTTCAGTCAAGTTCAGGACACATCTCAAGTATTTGAGTGCAACAGCAAAGGGTCTGACAACCTTCATAAATGAGATTCATTTTGAATAAAATTCACTTCATCGTTATAGATTATTGACAGTAGTCTAGTGGTTCCTAATCTAAAATATATTTCTATAAAAATTAATTAATCAAAATCAAAGCATATGTATTATTGTATTATAAAATGTCTTAACTTTGTGTATGGCTGATTATAAACAAATATAAATTACACAAGCAAGCCTAATGATAGCCTGTTGAATTGATTGTGCTACACACAGGCAGGCTTCCTGCAGTCCATGTGAAGCTACATGTTGCCATTAGTATCAGTGATTCAACTGCAATGTCATACCATCAGGCAGAACAGTGAGCTGGTTGGCTTTGCTGAAGGTGCTCTTGGTGCTGATTTCCATGTTGATAGTGGTGAAGCAGAAGTAGTTCCCTGTGTCATTTGGCTCTGCTTTAGCCACATACAGGTTCCCCGTGAGCTGCGACACAAACCAACGGCTATTTTCTTTCTTGATGAAGTTGGGAAACTCATTGATGAACCAGCGGTAGGACAGAGCTAGAGAGAAATTGGTACAAATAATGCTTATAATCCAGTGGGAATATACTAGGGTTTTACTTAATGAATATAAATCAGCAGTCAGTTTAATGCATATATTTATTTCCTTTACACATTTGATTTCATATGCACCTGGTTAATAATCCTACCCATTCAAAAGCCCCTGACACATGAACCACCATTTGACTTAAAACCCACATGTCAGCTGTATCTTGTCTCTGTTCTATGATAACTCCTTCTCAAGGATGTTAAAACTATTTTCCACCTGCCCGAACATAGCTTCTGTGCTATTTCAACGTTTCTGTCATTTAAAACAGTAAAGTAACACTGTTTAGATTCCCCAACAGTAGTAGGAAGCCTGAGGAAAAGGGAATACCTGGGTAATGTGGAGGTGGCTGGCAGGCCAAGAATGTTCCCATACCCTCATATGCTGTCTGCGGACTCCTGCTGTCAGGAGGGAAGTCGTGGACGTCTGGAGAAAGATGCAAAGGTAGAAAAAAGTAAGAAATGGAAAAAAGATTATCATTACATAAGATTAATATCATATACACATTGGAACCAATAATACAGAATTGAAAGTAACCAAAAGACAAGAAGAGTTCAGTCAAATTCTTTATTGCTTTCTGTCTAATGCCTTTTATCTCTGCCTCAGTGACCCACTTAAACAGCTCAAACTGTATTAAAGGTTGGAAGCCCCTTGCTTTCTCACAGCCAAATTTGAGGTTTGCTGCTCTGCTGATGATAATTCCACAACGGTTGATGGCCAGACATTGGTAGGAGCCTGTGTCTCGAAAAGACTCAGGGCTGCTGATCACCAGGTTACCAGCCACAAGGGTATATCGCAGGTCCAAACCAAGTGGGACATCCGTGCCATTCACAAGCCATCTACAGGATAAAATGATAGCACAATTACAAGCAGAAGATCATAAACATAACACAACTAGAACTCAAGGAGCACAGACCTCTGCCTTCATAAGTCTCCTTATGAAACTACGGTTAAATTCACAAAATCCGTTTTTTTTATTGGATCTGCACAATATTGCACACACTCATATATTAGTCCCCTAAAATGCCCAATTTTGTCATCAAGATCCATGAGAAATCAACGAAAATGTTGCCAAATGCCCTATCTGGATCGGACCCCTGATCTGTATCCACATCAAAACTTAGTGGGTTCTTTCCTGACCCATATTGCATCCTTCCACCAAGTTTAGGGTTAATTCATCCAGTAGTTTTTATATTAGTTTTACTAATCCTGCTGAATAACTGACAGGAAAACAAACGAAAAGGCAATCACAAGGGTCCAGAATGTTCGAATGTTCTTACAATCCTTCTTTTGTATGAATGTGGAGGACTTGAATTCTGTAATATTATTGTAATAATTATACTGCTAATAATTTCTTATTTTATGTAAATCTAGGCTTTTTCCAAAATTGTTACTTGGGACTGGATACAAAAGGACTGCATGGCTCATCAGTTACATTGAATATTTCAACAATTCAATTTGTAGTTTATTTGTGAGTTATGTTTCCTAACATCCTGGGAGACATTTTTATATCTAAGAGAGATATTTAAGCCTTGAGTAAATAAGGCGTGTGCGTCTGTGTGTGTGTGTGTGTGTGTGTGTGTGTGTGTGTGTGTGTGTGTGTGTGTGTGTGTGTGTGTGTGTGTGTGTGTGTGTGTGTGTCACCTGTAGGAAGCAGCTGGACTGGCTCTGGCTTGACAGCTGAGGGTAACTTTCCCTTCACTCAGGCCCTCTGGGTAAATTGAACTGCTTGGCTGTTCTTCAAACACTGGCCCACTGTCATGACCCGACACACACACATCGCCACCTGGAAACATTTGCACAATGTACAGAACTAGGATTACCGCATTTACCACAGATTCATACAAGGTTACTGTGACCTTTAACTTTGACCACTGAAACATAATTACTTTATCTTTGAGTAAAAGTGACAAGAGATCAAAGTTGAAGAAATTCCCTCAAGTCGATGTTGAGATATCACATTCAAGAAGCCAAAAACATGTTGCCCTTGGTTATCCATATTGTCATGTGCTGGCTGACGTACTGCGGTGAGCATATTGTGTGACTCCCGGTGTTCACTGTTGTTTGTGTATCAATCTCTTCTCTTCTTCATCTCTTCCAATTCTGTTGTTATCTGACTTACTGAGGCTAATTTAGAGTATATTCTTCACACTCCTATCTCTCCCTCTCTTAGCGACTTGTTCGTTAATTCACGGTGATTTCCCCTGCTCTCCCCTGCTCAGTGGCCTTGATGTTCAGTTACTCCTCTGCCTCCTTTAGCGATAACGGTATGTGTAGTAAATGAAGCTTATTTGACAGGATGGAGGTGAGGATTAGCCATTTGGAATTGTGGCTCTGCACCATGAAGAGTAAATCTTTAGCTGATATTGTTACCCAGTCCCCAGTAGCCGGCGCTAGCCCCCAGCAGCTCCAGAGGAGCCGGGAAGCCAGGCCGGCTGGGTGTCTGTGCGAAATAAGAAGCGTCAGTCGGAGGTCACTATTGATTCGGTGTGTAAACATACAAAGACAATGTCCGACTCTATAATTTTCTCTGGACCCCTGCCTAATATGACCAGTGATGACAGCCGCACGTCATCCTTTCACCACTGGCTGTCGAGGTGGTGTCCACAAAACAACGTGGGCTTCGTAGATAATTGGCAAAGTTTTTGGGGAAAACCTGATCTGATTTGGAGAGTTTGCATTCATCCAACTTTGGATGGAGCGGCTCTCATATCTAGATATATCACAACGTTTATTAGGACGTCCACAACATGACAATCCAGAAATGAGACCTGGAAGCAGAGTTGCAATCTTACACGCTTCTCTGCTCTTCTGTTAGAGCCGTCGCCCTCACAATATACCTCACACTATCCTATAGAAACTGTGTCTGCCCCCAGACCACCTAAATTAATTTAATCAAAAGTAAGTAACAGGAGTAATACATTCAAACCTAACAACCTGGCTGCAAAATGGTGAATATTTAGGTTTAATTGAAGCGACGCCCCCCACCCATATTAATACTCCTATTCCTAGAAGCACAGGCAGAGGTGGAGGGGTTGCAGCAATCTTTAAATCTGACCTATCTATCAACTCTCGACCTAAAGGTAGTTATAACTAGTTTGAAAATCTCATAATCAGCCTCATACATCCAAGCCTGAAATCACATAAACCAGTTCATCTAGTTATCATATATCATCTGCCTGCGCCTTACTCTGAACGTTTTTTCTGAATTTCTATGTGAGCTAGTTCTTAGGATAGATAAAGTAATAACAGTAGGTGATTTCAACACTGATGTAGATGTTGCCAATAACAGCCTTAGTTCAGCATTTAATTCATTAATAGACTCTCTGGCTCTTCACAGAGTCATCACCAATTGATAAAAATGTATACATTGGAGATGGTTCTGGATGCATATTTTATATGGTTTCTTAAATTGTGAAACTTCTTAATTTTTTTTGGAGTTACTTTATGGTGAGAAATAGCATAAAGATAAGGCTGAAACTAGGGAAGCATGATATATATCGGTATGATATATTATCGGCCCAATAATGGGAATTGTATATTATTATTTATTTATCGGAATCAGAAATTATAGCCGATAAAATGTCCGATAAACACAGCGCGCCGGGTCACGCTCATGATGTCATTCATAAAGCCATAAATGAGACAAATTGTGATTTGTGAATATGGGCTATACGAATAATATTTGATTGATTCATCCCTGCCTGTCCATACCAGCGTAATGTGTTTATGTCGTAACGGAAACCTGCGTTGCCATTGTGAAAGTTTTTTACACTTTCTGAGAGGATTGCAATTTGCAAAAAATGTGCAAAGGTTCCGAGACGGGGTAAAAATGTAACACTACCAATCTCATAAGTCACCTTAGAGTCCTTCATCGCTACAACGATGTTTGCCAAGAATACGAGGCGCTTGCAGCCAGCGTTAGTGAGGGGGAAAAAAGGCCAAGGCGGTTGTCAATGCAGCAGTCCCGCAAGGGGACGCGGAATCAGAGCCGTGATCACCACCAGTTTTAGCTCGGTGTGGCAGGCAGGAGCAGGAGCTGGCCCCGACCGGACCAGCAGACGCTCCATCAGCGCCGTCTTCCTCTCTGCCTGCCTCTGGAGAGCCTCCAGCCACCGTCTGCTCTCCGCTGCCTGTTCCCAGTACGCAGATGCGAAGTCCTCCGCCAACCGTACCAGTGACATCTCTGCTTGCTGGCCCACGTCCACACACAGCCAGAGACAGTACTGGTGCTTTTCAGCATCTTTATTAAATCAACCACGTGAAAATATAAACTTACAAACTCTTACACTTAAAGCTGCTGGCGACTAGCTTTGCATTTCAGTATTTTATCTGAATTACTATTGTAATACATTGAAATGTCTTATTTGAGATGTCAAAATATTAAATTAAAATTCTTTTGAAGGAGAAATCTTCCTCCTCCACCTAAAGTTGTGTGAAGTTTTCTCATGTACTTCACCAAAAACTAAACGTACACTGGAATATTAATTCATCGATATTTGCTTACGACAGGTCCGCAAGTCCTCTCCAGCTCAGTGGTTGTCTGACTCGGTGCGCGCCGACAGAGCCACTATGCGAGCATCAGAAAGGAAATGGCGAAAATCTAAACACCCTGTCGACCTGATCACCTATCAATCTCTTCTCTCCTCTTTCTCTGCCACTATTTCTGATGCCAAAAGCTCTTTTTACCAAGCTACAATTCAATCCCCATTTTCGAACCCCAAAAAACTCTTCTCCACCTTTTCCTTGACCCCCCCAGTTCCCCTCCTCCTTCCACCCTTCTACCAAGCCACTTTGTCAACTACTTTACAAAAAAGATAGATTGGGTCCAGTCTACATCCAGGACATGGTCAAACCTTACACCCCAGCCCGTCCACTCCGCATTTGCATCTGCCAATCGGCTTGTTGCTCCCTCACTGCGAGCTAAACACTCAACAAAATCACGACTGTTTGCTGTCTTGGCTCCTAAATGGTGGAACGTGCTCCCCAATGACATCAGGACAGCAGAAAGTCTACACATCTTCTGCCACAATCTAAAAACTCATCTCTTCCGACTATACCTTGAATAAAAAAATCTAGTAGCACTTATATGGCACTAACCTATAGCACTTTGTAGTTTGGCTTTCTTGAAGAAAATTGTACTTTCTTGATTCTTGTTGTTCTGGGTTTGTACCCTCATGGTTGAATGCACTTATTGTAAGTCGCTTTGGATAAAAGCGTCAGCTAAATGAAATGTAATGTAATGCTTACTATATTTAGCAATTTTACCCTCAGGTGTGCATAAACTGCAGGCCATGAACTTCTTTTTAAGAAAAGTTAAATTATTATCGTATCGGCCATGTGAAGCATGTAATTATCGGTATCGGCCGGAAAAATCCATATCTTGCATCCCTAGCTGAAACTATTCTTTATTTTTATTATCAATAAATCCGTTAATTACTTACATAATTAATTGATCTATGAAACATCAGACATGTGCCAATCATAATTTTACAGATCCTACGTTGATGTCTCATATTATGATGTTCTGTCTGACCAACAGTCCAGAACCCACAATAAAAAATGCACTATTTTATAAATAACCATCCGAAAATGTAGCAAATTCTTATATTATCCTTTTTTGCAATTATCATGTTGCTTAATTTCTGTTTGTTGACTAGTTGTTGCAGCTCTAAGTGAAATATAAAACCACATCTCTCAATTGCTATCGGTTATTGGCAGACAAAAATTTTTGGTGGACCAGATAGGAGAGCATTACAGCTGTCCAGCCTGCTCGATATAAAAGCGTGCATCAGATAAGCTAATGCGAAGGGACTAATGTTAGACACTGCACCAACAGTTGCTAGGCAATTTTACAGTCAACACTAATATTTAAATGTCTGTGAGTTGTAAAATGTCAGTCAGCGTTTTAACTTTGTGAATTAAACATTATGCCTAAATAACTTTTACCATGATCAACAAGTTTGTAGAGTTAATTTACTACTTTAATGAAGAGATTGTAAAAATTTGTGTCCAACAATATTTTTCACCTACTCAATGGTTATAATCACCATTTTGTTCGCTGAAAATTGATTTTTGTAGGGGAGTGAAATTTGTATTTGGCTTCTACAAATATACAAATTTGAGCATATTGTCTGTATTTTCAGTTGTAATATATAAACTACTGTTTAAAGACCACTTCAATTATTAGTAATTATTTACGATTAAGTTATTAGTATTAATTGTAAATTAGGGCTGAGGCGACGCGTCGACACAATCTACATAATCGACATCATTGATTGTGTAAATATGTTGATTTGCGTAACGTGGTCTGTTCATATGTGAAGTGTAGTTAAGAAAAAAGAAGAAAAGGGGAAACTCAAACTACATCCTTTTTTTCTTCTTAAATTAAGCAATTTATTTTAAGATGCCTTTTTCAAAAGCTCTTAATTTTGTTTTTAAATGCAAACCTTATTTTACTTGAAACGAGAAAAGAACATTTATTTTATTATTATTTCATTATTAGAGTAAATGTGAAAATTTATAATAAACATTGTGAAAATACTATTGAATTGTAAATGACAGACACTTAATTAATTTTACAGTCACTTTTTGACTTCATACAGACATTGATACTAGGCTACTTCAAAATATATGGCTATGAATCATAACGCATGTTAGACATTATAATGTTTCCCACCTTTGCTTGAGGAAATCCTCTCTAACTGGACTTCTTTCAATTTTAGTTGATTACCCCTGAGCTAAAGTGTGGCAGTTTTTAGTCAGAGACCGGTTTTCATTTATTTTGTTGTTGGACAGCTTAATGTAGATTGATATATTTCTTTTACATGAATGCACTAATTTTATTTTGGCGAGATTTTGTGTTAAAGGCAGATTAGCAGTTCAGACTGGGCTATTTTTTGGGGGGGGAATAATGCCTTGCAGTGCATACTTAGTGTTTTGTCATATTGTTTGTATTTAAGAGAAGATGATTAAATAAGTGTAAATGACACAACTTTTAAATTTTTATTTTTGATAAATTCATTATTATATTAATCGAGTAATACAAAATAATCGTTAGATTAATCAATAAAAGAATAATAGTTGCAGCCCTACTGTAAATTCTATTTGTATTAAAAAGATTAAGAAACTTTTTTTTTGTCCGACATTATAATGAACATAATATTGAGCTGGCAATCAACATAGACATTCCTTTTTTATGATCTTTGATCTTAAATTTTAAAAATTTTTTTTAATAAATAACTGAATTGAATAACTGGCAGGTTAAATTATTTGTAGCTGTTGTTCCTTTAGATTATTTTAATGAGTGAAAGAAGACTTGAGTATGTTGTTGCAGGAACCATTGAAATGGGTGATTTTGATTAGGAGATAGAGCGGGATGTCTACTAACCAGAAGGTTGTCAGTTCGATCCTTGCCTCCCCTATTCCGTGTGCCAAAGTGTAAGATACTGAACCCCAAAGTGCCCCTGACGGCTGTGAATAATGTATGAAAGTGCTGCACAAATATGCACACTATGAATGTGTGTGGGAATGGATGAATCGGTGCAAAACAGTACTGTAAAGTGCTTTGAGAGGCCATCAAGACTAGAAAATAGAGACCATATACCATTTGAGTCCAACACCCACAATCACCCTGAACAACAGTGATAGAAAGCCTATGAGTGATGGCGCTTAAGTGGATGTCCAGATAGACGGACAATGACAATGCTTCTTTTTTATGTAATGAATTTTTAGCACAAAAAAAAAGGTATATCAATAAATAGCCAATTTTATAATCTGATCTGAATGTGCATCTTAAACTAAAAGCATGTTATTAAAGGTACTGTGTTGACAGTATGCAAACGCTTTGAGCTGTAACGTGGAGAGATAGACACAAATAATACGATCTGCAATCTGCAAACCTGTGCCTCACTCACTAACTTCACAGCACAACAATGCAGGAGCAGAGAGTAGTCTGCTACCCAAACACCAAATTCTAGTAGTAGTATAGAAGCAGACTAGCAAAATGCTAAGTTTGAATTCAAAGTCTGAGGCTCTTTGTTGTGTTGGGCATTGGCTGTTTTCTGGCTGGTAGTGTTACCATCAGCCAATGACATTGGCTGGCCAAATAAAGAATCTTTGGAAAATACAGAGACTGGGCGCAGTAATCTTGGTTCTAACACTAATTCTTACAACCAGCACTGATTCTGAAATCAATAATACCCACACAGACATTCATGTGTATTCAAGTGGAACTTACCAGCAGCTTCCTTTAGAACCACTGAGCTGAGGACCAGCAGACACATCAAATGCTCCATTTTCCTGGACCCAGCTGGATTACAACAGGATCACAATCAGATCAGGAGCAGATGGCTTCAGATGGTTTCCCCTTATCTCACAGGAAGAACAGGCCTTTTCAGACAAGAGAACAAGAGAGCATTCATTAGAAACTCATTGAAGTCTAATTCATTAAGTTTAATCAAAGTAATTAAAGTTGACTCACAATTAAGATTCAATCTACATAGCATACTGGTATCTGTACTCTCCATCTTTTAAAAAGTGCATCAAACAAACTCTGGTCCTAACAAAAGACCACCTTAATAACGTAATCATTTAATAACATATTTCTGTGAATAATGATGAACATATATATGCTCCAAAATATTTTTTCCCTTCAAACTTGTAATTTGTATTCCTCATCCCTTAATCATGCATTTATCAAATGGTATCGATTACATGATGTATTGCTCCATTTACTTTATGCACAATCTTTGGTAGAGTACAAACACACACACACACACACACACACACACACACACACACACACACACACACACACACACACACACACACACACTTCAAATGTATTCACAACATTGAACTCAAAATTTATTTTGTGAAAGGACATTTGTGGGCACATATGGGGCAGTTGTGGCTCAGGAGATAGAGCGGGGCCTCCAATTACCAGAAGGTTGGCAATTTAATCCCCATCTCCCCCAATCCACTCGCCGAAGTGTCCTGTGGAAAGATACTGAACCCCAAATTGCCCTTGATGGCAGTGCAAGCAGTGTAACCGGTCGAGGCAGATGGCCGCCCACATTGAGTCTGGTTCTTCTAGAGCAGGGATTCCCAAAGTGTGGTGCCTCTAGGGGGCGCGCGAGAGGAAAAATGTAATGGTGGTCTAATGGTGTAATAATTACAAAATTACAATGTAATTTTTTTAAGTGGGATTTTTCACAAAATAAAAACTGTCAGGTGGGACATCTAAAGTTATCAGTCATGAAAGAGGAGAGGGACAGAGAGAGAGTGAGAAACGGAGAGGTGCGTTTGGGAGAGACCGGGAGAAGAAGTCGAGAGGGAGTCAGAGAAAGATGAGACGGAGGAGACCGAAAAGGAGGAACGGATAGCACAGAGAAATCAGGAGCACATAGGCCCATCGCAGAGGCAAGGAGAAAAAAGAGGCAATGAGAGTGAGCATCAGACTGGAAGAAAAACAAGGAAATATGATGAAAATTATCTGGTTCTGGGCTTCACTTGGATTGGCAATGCAAATTGCCCAAAGCCACAGTGTGTGGTGTGCAGTGAGGTTCTGGCTAACAGCTGTCTGAAGCCCTCTTATTTACGTCGCCACCTGAACACCAAGCATGCCAGTGTAAGTCAAAAGCCCCTTACATTTTTTATATCAAAATTGGAGGAGTTGCAAAACAGCCAAAAACAACTGCAGTCTCATTCAACTGCACTACGGGGTTCATATCTTGTCAGTTACAGAATAGCAAGTAGGGGCTACCTCACACAATCGCCGAAGACGTGTGCTTGCCAGCTGCCAAAGAGATGGTCGAATGTACGATTGGAGAGAGAGAAGCAAAAAAGTTGGACATGATCCCGGTGTCCAACAACACTGTGTCACGCCATCGATGCTTTGTCCGAAGACATCCTGGCTACATTTGTCGGTCGCGTGAAGAAGAGTGAGTTTTACTCTCCTCCTATCTTAACCACAATAACCTTCTTGATCCTCACCAGTCTGGTTTCAAGGCAGGCCACTCAACTGAGACTGCCCTCCTTGCTGTCTCTGAGCAACTTCACACTGCTAGAGCTGCCTCTCTCTCCTCTGTCCTTATCCTTCTAGACCTCTCTGCTGTATTTGACACAGTGAACCACCAGATCCTTATTTCCTCCCTTCAGGACCTGGGTGTCTCAGGCTCTGCTCTCTCCCTGCTCTCATCCTACCTCAATGACCGCACTTATCGGGTAACTTGGAGAGGATCTGTGTCTGAACCTTGTCCTCTCACTACTGGGGTCCCTCAAGGTTCCGTCCTGGGTCCCCTCCTCTTCTCTCTGTACACCAACTCTCTCGGCTCTGTCATTCACTCACATGGCTTTTCCTACCATAGCTATGCTGATGACACCCAACTAATCCTCTCTTTTCCCCAATCTGAAACACAGGTAGCAGCACGAATCTCTGCCTGTCTGACTGACATCTCTCAGTGGATGTCTGCACACCACCTGAAAATTAACCTTGACAAGACTGAACTACTTTTCCTTCCAGGGAAAGACTCTCCCACCCATGACCTGACTATTAACTTTGACAACTCCGTGTTAACCCCCACCCAGACTGCTAGGAACCTGGGTGTGACACTCGACAGTCAACTCTCCCTTACTGCCAACATTACTGCAACAACACGTTCCTGTAGATTCATGCTGTACAACATCAGGAGAATACGCCCCCTTCTCACTCAGAAGGCGGTGCAGGTTCTGGTCCAGGCCCTGGTCATCTCACGCCTAGACTATTGTAACTCCCTCCTGGCAGGTCTAACTGCTAGTGCCATCCGACCTCTGCAGCTCATTCAGAATGCAGCAGCTCGACTGGTTTTTAACCTACCTAAATTCACTCACACTACTCCGCTCCTCCGCTCCCTTCACTGGTTACCGGTGGCTGCCCGCATCCGTTTAAAAACATTAGTACTTGCGTACCGTGCTGCGAACGGATCGGGTCCAGTCTACATCCAGGACATGGTCAAACGTTACACCCCAGCCCGTTCACTCCGCTCTGCTTCGGCCAATCGGCTTGTTGCTGCCTCACTGCGAGCTAAACACTCATCAAAATCACGACTGTTTGCTGTCCTGGCTCCTAAATGGTGGAATGAGCTCCCCATGGACATCCGGACATCAGAAAGTTTACACATCTTCCGCCGCAAACTAAAAACACACCTCTTCCGACTATACCTTGAATAACATTTTTAAACTAACAATTTAGTAGCACTTAAATGGCATTTACTTATAGCACTTTGTAGTTTTGCTTTTTTTAAGAAATTGTACTTTCTTGATTCTTGTTGTTCTGGGTTTGTACCCTCATGGTTGAATGCACTTATTGTAAGTCGCTTTGGATAAAAGCGTCAGCTAAATGAAATGTAATGTAATAATGTAAAGTAGACAAGTCTACAGATGTGGCCAATCTGGCCAATCTTCTGGTGTACGTCCGTTACCTTTTCGAAGGCACGGTGCAGGAGGATATTTTGTTCAGTCGGCCCCTTGCTACCCGAACAACAGGACAAGATATATTCAATTTAATTGACATCTTTATGAGGACCAATGGGATCGACTGGACACGCTGCATGGGAATCTGCACTGATGGGGCAAAATCCATGACGGGGAAGCACACAGGGCTTATAGCTCACAACAGGAAATTCTGTCCATCCATTCTCTGGTTACATTGCAGTGTTCACAGGGAGGCCCTCGTAGCCAAAAACATGCCAGCTGATCTACTTTCAGTCTTCAATGATGCTGTGAAACTGGTGAACTTCATTAAAGCGCGCCCACTAAATTCAAGACTGTTCACACTGTTATGCAATGAGATGGGCAGCGAACACAAAGCATTGCTGCTGCACACTGAAGTGCTTTGGTTGTCCCGCGGCAAGATGTTGACAAGGATTTTTTAACTGTGGCACGAACTTCAGCAGTTTTTTGAGGACAACCCGTTTCATTTGGCCTCCAATCTGCATGATGAGGACTTTCTGCAGAAGCTCGCCTATCTGGCCGACATCTTTTCTGTTCTGAATGAACTGAATTTAAGTCTGCAGGGAGTCAGTGTTACTTTGTTCAACACACAAGACAAGATAGAAGCTATGATAAAGAAGCTACGGTTCTGGACAAGCTGTGTGAGTGGGAATACGCTCCTGTGTTTCCCCTACGCTTCACACGTTCTTGGAGGCAAACGACGTGATCATGGGTGAACATGGGAAAAGTCTCATAATTGAACACCTCAAACAACTTGCCGAGCAGCTACGGAAATATTTCCCACCTATGGACACATCTCAGACGTTGATTCAAAACCCATTTGAAGCTTCCCTCCCTGTCCCACAGCTGTCATTTCAGGAGCAGGAGCAGCTGATTGAGCTGTCATCTGATGGAGCACTGCAGTTGCAGTTCAAACGAAAGCCACTTGTGGATTTTTGGACCAAGGCAATGCCAGCTTACCCAGTCCTGGCAATTTTGATGCCCTTCGCCACAACTTATCTGTGTGAGGCTGGTTTCTCTGCTCTGACAGCAGTTAAGACTAAATATCGGCAAAGACTGGATGCTGTTGAGAAAGATTTGAGGCTTAAACTGTCTTCAATTGCACCAAACATCGGAGAGCTTTGTCCAAAGATGCAGGCCCATCCGTCGCATTAATATATGTAAGTATGTGGCCAAATGTTATTGTTATTATTGCTACTAGGTTACTGGGAATACTCACATCTCTCTCTCTCTCTTGCTGCAGGCTGAGCCACCTGCGCTGCACTTGAAAATCCTCAAATGGATCATCTTTTTTATCCATATCTGTTTCTGAGCCTATGCATGTGCCACTCTTTGTTCTTTACATGGTGGATTGTGTGTATCTTTATTGTAATTTGATTCAGATTAATGGTGTTCTAATTTCCGTAACCGCTGTTATGTATGGTTAATTGTAAATTAAATTTGATGCAATTTTTCTTTAATGCGGCTGAAAATATGACAGCATTTTTCCCCATGTTCTCTCATGATGGGCAAATCTGCCTCTGAGATCAGTAAACTGCTATGCGGATGACACCCAATTATACTTGTCAATAAAACCTGAACAATGTAATCAATTAACTAAACTCCAAGCATGTCTCAAGGACATAAAAACCTGGATGACCTGCAATTTTCTCTTATTAAACTCAGATAAAACAGAGGTTCTAATACTTGGCCCTAAACACCTTAGAGCAGGGGTATTCAACTAAAATTTAAAGAGGTCCAGTTAGAGAAAATTTCTTGAAGCAACGGTCCGGAAGATCATAATGTCTAACTATTTAGTGTGATATATATTTAAGTAGCCTAGTAGTTGTATCAACATCTGCATGTACTAAATACCTGACTGTCAAATCAAATGAATTCAGTACGATTCAAAAACGTTTTCACAATATTTATTGTCACGTAACATAGAGCTGAACATATATGTATGATTGCAGATATGTATAATGTTCTCTCATTGAGTAAATAAAAGTAGGGCTGCATTTCAAAATAAGAGAAAATAAATAAAATGTGAAAATTGTGCATGTTCAAATAAAGGGCTTAACTTCAGAAAAATAAAATAAAGGGAGCAAAAGCTTGAATTTCCCTTTTTCTGTTTCACATCTTGACTCAAAAGTCTCAACCAATTTTACAGATAATAAATCTCAACACATCTTAACAATTGAACAGTTTTAGAATCACTTTCTTCCCCTCTTATATCCCACTCCCCCACTTTGTTCGTCTGTTTCTCTCCCTTTCTCCGTCTCACTCCTCCGTTTCTCTCCCTTTCTCCGTCTCACTCCTCCGTTTCTCTCCCTTTCTCCGTCTCACTCCTCTGTTTCTCAACTTTCTCCGTCTCACTCCTCTGTATCTCTCCCTTTGTTTTCTCTACCTGTATCTCTATCTTTCTTTTTCTTTCTACCGTCTTTTCATGTGTAACTTGCCTCTAACTCTCTCATCTGTCTGCACTGTAGAGTCGCAATGTTTACCGCCTGGAATGCACAGACTTGATTGGCTGAGTAGTATCACGTGGGATGGCTTAACTCGCATGCAATTGGTCTGTGCGTTTCCTCATCCGCTAAACCACTACCGTAAAGACTACAAAAGCTGCGCCGGTTACAAATAGAAGCGCCCCGTCAGGTTTTAAATCATAACCTTCTGTTTTGGCTGTAGGTCCGGTTCCATACGGGACGGCTTCTGGGTCCGGACTCGGACCGCGGTCCGCCTGTTAGTGACCTCTGCCTTAGAGATACATTATCTAATGATATAGCTGCACTAGACGACATTGCCCTTGCTTCCAATGAAACAGTCAGGAACGTGGGAGTGATCTTCAATCCTGATTTGTCCTTTAATTCTCACTTAAAACAAATTTCTAGGACTGCCTTCTTCCACTTGCGTAATACCTAAAAAATCGGACATGTCCTTTCTCAAAAAGATGCAGAAAAACTAGTCCATGCCTTTGTTACATCCAGACTTGATTATTGTAATTCCTTATTATCAGGCTCCAGCAGTAAGTCGTTAAAGACTCTGCAGCTTGTCCAAAATGCTGCAGCACGTGTCCTGACAAGAACAAAGAAAAGAGAGCACATTTCTCCAGTATTAGCTTCACTACACTGGCTTCCGGTTAAATCTAGAATAGAATTGAAAATTATCCTCCTCACCTTCAAGGCCCTTAATAATATGGCACCATTATACCTCAAAGAGCTGTTAGTACCTTATCAACCCACTAGAGCACTGCGCTCCCAGAATTCAGGCTTACTTGTCGTCCCTAAAGTCACTAAAAGTAGAGTAGGAGCCAGCTATCAAGCTATCGAAACCTTCCTTTATGATAAAGCTTATAGTTAGAGCTGGTCCAGGCTTGTCTTGGACCTGCTCTTAGTTATGCTGCTGTAAGTCTAGAATGTCGGGGGACACATGACACATCAAGCTTCTCTTACCAGCTTCTCTTTCCACTTCTCCTTTTTTATCACATTAAAGACATAAATGTCTCATCAATATATGTTACTGACATGACTAGGGCTGGGGCATCATCGATTACGTAAATACGTTGACTCGCGGAACGTGCGTCGACACATCGTATGGAAAGTGGCTGCGCACAGTCAAAGCATGGACTTACCTGACGAGCAAGCTGAACTGAAAAAAAACGCTGACGATCATCTGGCATAAGACACCAATAGTCGGATCGCCGCCCGAACCTGACACAGAAGCCGCTCTACATGGACCCAGACGCTGTTATTGGATTTTGACGGATGGTGGATCCTGATGGCTGCAGTGGATCATGATCGTAAAAACACTAAATGAATGATGTGCAGGAGTCAGCACTCTGTTTAAACCAGCTGTTGTTAATTATTGTTGTGATTAGCCTATATGTATGTGTAGATTAATGACTGGCTTAATTTTTGTACAGACATTAATCATCTTTATATAAAGTATCTCATATATGGCCATCTCGTGCTGGTGATGTCATTTGGAGCCAGTCGTGACTGGGTAACAGAGCCACGGCATAGAGGTCCTCCTGTAATCATGATGTCTCAATCTGTTTTTATACCAACAGCAGCTTATTAAATTGAAATCAAACCAAACAAATCAGAACATGAAAGGACACGAAAGTTAAGGTTTGATTGGGAAAACATTTATTTGGTGTGTCCAATCTTCTACCATTAAGGGTTTGGGGTTTATGATCTATACTGCAGCCAGCCTCCAGTTATGGCTTCATTTAGGGGAGTTGTCAGGTAATGTATACACAGTATGTCCACCAGAGGTCAGTGATAAGTATATTTTTCCACCGTAACAGTCATATATCCATCCATCCATTATACCGCTTATCCTTCGAGGGAGGGGCTGGAGCTAATTCCAGTTGACATTAGGTGATGGGGGGGGACGGTACACCCTGACTAGGTTGCTAGTACATCACAGTGCCAGACAAGATTTCACTCTCAATTCACACCTATGGTCATTTTAGAGTCACCAATTAAACCAACCCTAATCTGCATGTCTTTGAACTGTGGGAGGAAGTCGGAGTACCTGGGGAAAGCCTCCGCAAACACTGAGCACATGCCATCTCCTCACAGCTGAGCCAGGATTCAAGTGGCAACCTTCTTGCTGTCTGATAACAGTGCTATCCACCGCAACACTGTGCTGCCCATTTCGTCACAAATACATTTTTATATTTTGATCAAAATCTTTCTGTCATGTGTTTGTTGTACAAAGCAAACATGATCTAATATTGTCTTATGTGATATTTTGATAATCAAAAATCTTTTGTAGTGGCCCCTCAAACCCCTGGTGCTCTGTGTAGAGTACACTCCACTATCCCTGGATGAGGTAATGTTTTTTTTCTCTTTAAAATCTCAAATATTATTTAAACAGTTGCCTCAGAATCAGCATTTTTATGTTAGCTCGTGAGCTACACCAGTATCAGCCACACTACTGTCGCAGACACAAATAAGCTCATGAGCATAATAGTTGAAACATTCAAGCTAAAAGTAAAAAATTAAAAACCCAAACTGTATGTAAAATTACTGAGATGTAAAAAACTCCAGATGAGTATTTTCGGATATAATGAATAATATGCACTATTACACTGTATCACCAGCATGCTATATATTAGGAGAGGATGTGACTGTAGAGGACTGTGATTTTCAGTACAACAGCGATTAGTGATCCAGTCATTTAACTCAGAACTACAGACTTATTTAAGATCCAGTTTAGTCTGAAGAGTTTCTATAAGTGGCATTAATTGTTAGATCACTTAGCACTCCATATGGTGGATGTAGTATCTGCAAACGTGATGCTTGTGATAGTGACAATTATCACTACAACACAGATTTATCTCTGTACAAAAAAGTATTCACAATCAATCCCCATGTTCTCAAGATCCATCATTGATGAAATTCATGTATGAAGGCATAAAATAGAAAACTATCATCTGTGCCTCTAATCAGCCATCGTCTCATTCTTAGCTTCTATTTTGGAATCAGCGGTAGTGAAATACATTTTTCAAGCATTTTTTCATATGGTCCTCCTGACCAGGACCTGTATGCACCCACACAAAGAGCATTTCAGAGAACATTGCTCAAACTAATTCAGAGCCCCAAATGAGCTTCAACATAAGAACGTCCCACCACACAGTTAAGAACAGGGCGCTTGGATTCGACTATCCCCAAACACAGAAGAACCCTTCCTTATTAAAAGAAATTGGATGGGATCGTATTTATGCAAACAACGCAGCAACTAATTAAATAAAATGTCAGTTCCTTCACATAAGTTTAGTGTGTTAATACAAATACAAGTAGATATTTTACTAATATGTCAGTTGTTTAAGATTATACCAGTTATGTGACGTTACTGCTGCAAAGTGGCTTCAAATTGCAAAATTTTGAATGAAGTTTGGGGTTACGTTCACCACCTCACACGTTTAGTAAAACTGACGGTGCCAATTGTGCTATTGCGTCAAAAATACAAATGGGCAGGATCTTCGTTGTTCTGTATTAGCTAGCTGAGCCTAAAGTATAGCTTTCAACAATAGCCTGAAAACCCACATCTGCGGCTGTTTTTTGCCCCAACTATGATAAGAGAGGGGGATGGATGGACAAAGGAAAGGTTAGAGGTAGAGGTTTGTTTACCTTACTGAGATGCAGCAGTGGCGATGCGGAGTCGCGGGTGTTGAGCAGTAGGCGACGTGATGCTGCTCGGTGGATCAGATGATAGAGGCTGCTCTCACACTTTGATACTATCCTGTTCTCCTCTCCTCCGGAATCCTATGCCCTGTACTCTCTTTCCCTCTCTACGCGTCTACATGTTAGACAAGGCGCATGCAAGGGTAAGTCAGTCAGTCAGTCACTCTGTCTGTCTGTCTGTCTCTGTCTCTGTCTCTCTGTCTCTCTCTCTCTCTCTCTCTCTCTCTCTCTCTCTCTCTCTCTCTCTCTCTCTCTCTCTCTCTCTCTCTCTCTCTCTCTCTCTCTCTCTCTCTCTCTCTCTCTCTCTCTTCCGGTCTCTGTATTTCAAAATAAATGTGTCCCAAGTTCCGCCTGAGCAAAGCAAACTTGAGGCAGCGTGTCGGTAGTCAGATGAAGCGGCTGCAGTTTCCTTTTGTTGTAGGCGCTCTGAAGGCAGGTGTTTCCTCCTCCTCCTCCTCCTTCTCCTCCTCCTCCTTCTCCTCCTCCTCCTGCTCCATGGTGACCTAAGGCCGCTCTAATTAAACGCCAGCTTGGGATGCTATTACACCACTCGTCCGTAATTATACTAGGATTTAATTTCATTTCATTTAAAGTTTTAATTTAAAGTATGCCTTAAGCATTTTAGCATGTTTTACTTAAGAATGTCAGCTGTTATGTACATTTGGTTGCCTCTCCTTGTTATATATAATAATTTGTTTAAAACTAATTGAGTGTACTGATGTAGTAATGATGCAATGTATTTGGTTTTTAGAATGAGGCTGCTTTATATGAGAACAAGAGAATTGCTTAAATAAAGCTGATTGGTGACCTCACTCAGACATAGCGTCATGCCTGTCTGTGTTTTAGTCCATCCACCTCACCCAACCACCACTGCACTGTCTGCTCTCTGTGCACCCTGTCATCCTATTCATTTTCATTTGGCTCTGCATGCACACAAATCATCCACCAACTGTCACTATCATCTTCTCCAGGCTGGTTTGGGAGTGTGTGTGTGTGTGTGTGTGTGTGTGTGTGTGTGTGTGTGTGTGTGTGTGTGTGTGTGTGTGTGTGTGTGTGTGTGTGTGTGTGTGTGTGTGTGTGTGTGTGTGTGCTGATGGTGTCAGATTTATCAAATGAGGTTTACAAATAGCGATGTGCAGCAAGAGTAAGTTAATTCAGTATGTCGTCTAATGAAAACCCACAGTGACAAATATATCTATATTATGACACTGAAACAATGGTATACAGTGTACTTTGCCTTATAGGTCTTACAGACTTTACCAAGGACTGTAGCCTAGTAACTTGAACCATTCTTTCTTCTAATACAATTTAAAAAAGAATTCACTAAAACATGGGTTAAAGCAAGAAATTATTTGTGACATGAAAAACTTTCCATGAGGAAATATGTGCAATGTATTGAATGAAGTTTAATTTAAAAAAGGCCAGTAATGGAAAATGTGTTGCTCTGTTTCGTCGGAGATATTATCCACATTATCATCAACGATGGTTGTCTGTTTCGTCTTGAAATGTCTTTTATGTTTTATGCCGTGTTACATAAATCTGTCTTGATGTTGGAAAGGTGGAGCTCGATGATGCAAAATACAAAAATGACTTATAATTCACCTCAAATGCAATAAAACTAAAGTAACAAGCCTTTTAAGTTATATATAAATATATTTGTGTTAAATGTAGGGAGTAAAAGTTCACAGACTAACTGAACAGCTGTCAGGGAGTATTTGGGGCTCTGTGACTTGGCCACTTAGTCATGTTGACTGGAGTAGCCAGGGATCAAACCACAACATCTGTTATCTCTCTTCTAGAGGTTACATTGCAGTAAGGTAAAATCGGACTATTTCTATATAGGGAAAGATAGGTAATTGTTAAATACCTTTTTTCAAAGTTGCTTTTTGGGCATTTCATCTTTATTGAAAGGACAGTTCAAGCATGAAATGAAGAGAGAAGTGGGGAAGACACAGGACTCAGAACCAAACCTGTAAGCGCTGCAGGAAGATTCAAGTTGGCTTCTGTATGAGATGCACCTGCGCTACCAACGCTATTGACCCCTTGGCACAACTAATAACATCTAACATTCATTCAGATTTTCCATAAACCAACAACAAAATCAGGACGAATAGACTGGAGTCCGGTCATTAGGTTAGTTTTACATCTATCCTTAGGGTTTCTAGATATGTCTGCCTTTTTAAACCCTTCAATGAAAAAAATTGACTTTCATAGTTTCTTGTTATCTGTTAACTGTTCTCACATGAACTATCACCATCATTACCTTGTACTGATTAGACAAATCCACAATTGTTTATGATTTACAGTATAATAAACTCTCAAGAGGTGAATGACAGACTGGCCAGAATGACCCCTAAGGCTGCGTCCATCTGTTGCTCAGGGCAACAGAATCAATACTGCTGATAATAATGGCGGCTAAAAGCCTACTGAGAAACATGAGACTATTTTAGCCCAGTCCTTGAAGACAGATTTGCCAAACCCAAAGAGGTTTCATTGTGGAATATCCATGTTGGCTGAGATTTTGCTCCAGAAGGCTATGTGCCAGTCATGTAAAAATAATTTTTACATTTGAAGCGTTTATGTGATTGTGAAGGCGTAAACCTCTCACCAAATGCACTCTCTATCCCCGATGCTCACAAATGCAGCATAACCGATATGTTTGTCGCGTCTACACATAATTGCGTGCATTCATGAGCACACTCATGCATGCGTGCACAAGATACAAGCTAAATTTGGACAAGATTTGCTCCGTTAATTCAGCAGTTATTGTCACAATTTCAACTGTGCCTGAAATGGTAGTTTTTGCATATTCCCTATCAACCCGATCCACACCAGACACACATTGACCATGGAGGCTTTGGGGGGCTAATGCTACTTTGCCTAGTAAACACACCATGAAGAGAACAAACAATGCGACATTGACAACATTTTAATCAGCATGGTAACAAATAACTTTTGTAATTCTGTAATTGCTGAGGTCCAAGGCAGGCTACACCTGGAGAAAAACATCAACATCCACAAGATCCTGTTGATCATTTTACAGGCAAAGGTTATATTGTAATGAATTAGAGTACTGTGATGTACTTGTGTGACATAGCTGTATCTCAGTCATCCAAGCTAAGTGGGCTTGGGATTTAAGGTGTCAATATTTATTGTTATTCTAACGTGGAATGATTTTGAGACCTGAGGGTTGAACCAGCAGGAAAAATCTAGGCAGGAATTTGAGAGAAGCTGTGCTGGTTCTGAAAAAAAGGTTATTCTTCGGAAATTTTAATAATGTCCTTAACAGTCTTCAACATACAAACACTGGGCACTCCTGAATACCTGAAACATAAAAGAAAATGCAGTGAGAAAAAAGTCAGTCAGAAGTATAAAACAAAGGAATTCAGAAAACTGCACCATAGTCTCTTTAACACTGAGATAGAATCCAGATGATTGTTGTGTTTCATGCTTTATCATGTTTTACAAAGTGTAAGAGCACAACAGTATTTTAGGCTTGGTGACTGTTTCCGACATAAATCCTCCTTGGAAAATCCCAAATTCATTATCCTGTATATTTGACTTATTTATTTTGTCCAAAGAACCAGATCATTTCTGAAACAGGTGCACACAAACAGGAGACTATTATGTCCATACATGCCTGGAAGTGCCCCTAAATTGAACAGTCACATCAACAATAATGTCAATGGAAAAATAAGAAGGACTTTTAGTTGGATCACTAGAGAATCCTAAAATAACTAATCTTTATTGAGGATCTATCGTGCATCATTCAGACCAGGAATGTGCAATGTAAACATCATCCTTCACACAGAACATTTAATATATAGTGTTTCCAAAGCCCCACATCTATCCAACTGTCTCATACGTCTTGAGCTTCTTTGTAAAGTGCCTTGAGATAATGTACATTAGGATTCTGCGCTATACAAATTAAATTGAATTGAATACTTGTAAACAGGACCACACATGTGGCAGCCACATCTTCAAAACACATTTCTCCTGCTCCTAAGATAAGCTCTCAGCACATCATCATCCTAACTGGGCTGTTTATTCACTGATGTGGTAAACTGTACAAGGTGTTTGTGGCACAGTTGCATCAGGAACTAAGTGTCTTGTATTTCATGTTGTGTAAAGTCACATTGCAAGATATTTCATAGTTTTCATAACTTCTGCTCCTTTGCACCTGGCAGAACAATAATCTATACATGAGCCCTGTGCTCGTGGAACCTCAGTTGTGCACGCAGACCAGAAATGCTGGGTCCCGAGTATTTCCCTATCCGGTCAATCATACAAAATTTTAGACTAGGTAGGACCACTGCTGTAGGATCACAGTTTACTCTCTAATTTATTTGTCCTTCTAACAGACTAAAACTAAGGGTGTGATTGTCATGTGAAATAGCACAGATAACTGCAGTTAATGTAATACACGCCACTTACAGTGAGGCTGAGTGAGTGAGTGAGTGAAAGAGCCAAAGCAGCTGCATGACTGAATGTGATGTATTTGACTTTTGTCTGCCTCTGCTGATTTAGCATAGTTGTCAGGTGTGGTATATCTTCTATTTTGGGGAAACTGAATCTTGATAAAAATCCAAGAAAGGAGGAGAAATCTGCGAACAGACCCTTTTGTTTTACAAAGCATAACTCTACCCCAGCCTTCCTAATAGTGCAGTCTGGCCCAACTCTGCTAAGTTTTGGGGGTTTGTTAATTTGATGTTGTTTCTGAAATTTGACCCCACCTCTCCTTTATTGTGGCCTTCTATTGCTGTTATCTAGTTAAATGGAGACAAGCCTTTTATTTTGTACACTGTAAATAAAGTCTCCAGTTTATTCTGGGTATTGTGCATTGATTATCACCAGAGAACTCTGTGTCCTTCTTTCCAAAGAAAAACTTCAAGCACCACTATCAAGTTACCAAGCATGGAGTTACCAGGGACTCAATTTCCTTAGAAGCATCTCTGCTATCCAAGAAATCCAATGCACCTCTCTTCTCCTGTCAAACTATCTCCTGGCAGTTAGAGGCACCAATCTCCAGTCACTAGCCCTTCCTGGCCACATCAATAATGCTGTCCAAATTATTCCTTAAGCCAAATCCTTCCTGTCGAGCTTTTGATAGAGGCTGCATCATAATGATATGGTCATTCTGGACATTGCATGCAAAACGTAAATTCAAATATCACAACATTTCCTATTTTCCTGGAGCAACATTTCCTTCTTCTTTGATGAATTCACTCAAACCATGGGCATTCAACTTTACACAGACATGACTCCTTCCATAAATTTCCTTGGCTACTATAGAGAAGGATGGTTCACTTCTGCTCAGCCATCACAATTCAAATCTCTTGATTCAGAGTCTGACTCTGCTTCATCTGCGCTATTAGCTATACCCAATCACAGCTGGGGCATGAATGTTCAGGACGTCTAATCATTCACATTGTCAACACTGCAGCTGTTGAGATCATAAACAAAGGTTGATCTCATTCCTCAGCCATTATAGTTTCAGTGCAGCGCAGACTGACTCTGCACTCAATATCAGTTCATATGAGTTTCTTACATATTCAACATTTATAGACATTCAAACTGTGGTAAGAGATCATTTTCACTATTTTGCTGTAAACCATAAACTGTACACAGAGAATAGGCGAGACCCAGACTCTTTCTAACAGCAGCAAGGCTAACATGCAGGAAGTGAGAAGCTCACCCTTGCAGTGTGGCCGCTCTAACCTGATAACATAGCCAAAATGAAAAGGAAGACATTTCCCAATGCACACGTGCTGCTCACGCATCCAGTTTGGCCCAGACAAGTCCCTTTGCGAATGTCCCCTAAGATCTGCTTGACACATCTTGGTCTTGACACACTTTTGGTTTGTAGGTCGTTGCTGACCTACAAGCCAAAAGTTCAAATTTAAAGGAGCTGTAGTTTGCATCATTCCTGTCTGCAGGATGAGGGCTTCTGCTGGCATATGCTATGTTTCTGCACCTAGGCCAAAACTGCATCGGTATAGTATCATGATAGAAGATTAGATAATAACAAATTAATTAACCATACAGGAGAAACAATTCAACTTAGTGACATATCATTCACAGCTGAGGAGAAAGCATGGCTCAATGATTGATGTCTGAACATTAATCAACATCCACAGTGGCTACATGCTTTGTTTTCTTTCCATCAAACTAATTTATTCTGTCCTCTCTTTCATTTGTCAATTTTTTTCTGAGCCATTGCTTCTCATGTCCACCCCTTTGAGTAAAGAGATATCTTGCCCATTCTGAAATTACTTTTGCTCAGATAACAATCCAATCCACTCTGGCTCTTTTGCCTTCCTATCTCCAAAGTAATTTTTTGGCATTGCTTTACAATTAGGTTAAATGGTGTTTGTATTTGGAAGCAGTGCCTGAGTGGTGAGCGTTTTGTTTTGGTTTTCGAAAGAATTACATTGAAGGCTGCCTATAGAGCCAGACATCATGGACCCCAAATATTTACTGCCTGTATGTGGATAGTAATTGATGATGAATATCAGACTTATCTGCTTATTCAAGTGTAGTATTTGGATGCAGAGGAGACAGGATTTTGTATGCACAGTGGAGCTTTACTGAATGCACAGCATATGTGATAACTGACAGAATGGAATAGGACTGATTTGAATCCAATGATCACAAACATTTTTAAATCTTTTAAAACTTTGAGACGACAGCTCATTACAAAGTGAGCACATGGTGGTACAGATGCATGTGCAACAATTCAACAAAATATAAAAGTGCTAATATATAACAATATTCAAATCCAAATCTTATTTGGCCTCTATGCATAGTCAAGGGAAACAAAAGGAGATGAAGTGATTTAATACGACAAATCAAAGATGCATGAAACGATACAAAAGATCAGGGGCCTGTACTATAAAGCAAGATTAAGATAGTAAGGATATCTTTTCATTCTCTGGCTTCACAAGGTAGAGCCTTCAGCTACCAGGCTCTTCTCCTGTGGAACCAGCTCCCACTCTGGGTTCGGGAGGCAGACACCATCTCTACATTTAAGGTTAAATGTTCCTTTTTGATAAAGTCTATAGTTAGCGCTGGATCAGGAGAGTCCTGAACCATTCCTTAGTTATGCTGCTATCTATATCTCTGACTCCTGAGCTGCAGGAATAAGACAACAACTATAATAATAATAATAATAATAATAATAATAATAATAATTATTATTATTATTATTATTATTATATTATGAACTGTTGCTGCTATCATTAATAACATCCAGCTTGACGATAAGAAGTTGTGAAAATCAGACAGACTGTATAGGACTGAATAACGCAGGCAATCTTGATAGCTAGGCAGAATTATCAGAGAAAGGAAATTCAAGGGAGACTCCTATTCTCCTTAAAGTTGAATGTTTTGGCAAGTTTTCCAATTAACAGGAATTTGTTTCCATTTGCATTGGAAATGTTCCCAGGTTGATCAGTTCAGAGGAATGCATACATTTAAGCTCTTGTTCTTACATCATCATTATCTTACAATCAATGTAAAAAGCCTGAAACAATAGCAGCAGTCAAATTTGTGTTACTGGCAGTTTAGCTTCTTTATTGAGGACAGTTTATCTACTGAGATAGTAGTTGGTTAAGGACTCTTCAGAAGGTAAATATTTGTGTCTATTTTTAATGTTGTACCAATTTTACACCTTTTGTAAACGTTGTGATGCTGATGCTTAGGAGATGGACATTTGCATTCACTAGACAGAGGCACGCTCTTCGAGAAGTAGATGTCTGCTGTAACTTTAGTCTGGACTGTTGTACTGAGGTGCAGTACTGGAACAAAACTTACAGTTCATCAGAAAAAAGTGGAGGTGCACCAGTGTTCATTCATCTACATCTATTGTGATCTGAATCAAACAGTGATAACACGCAGATACACATATAGTTATGTCAATCAGAAGTAACAGTTAAGATTGTCTCTATAAAAAGTTTACATTTCTTGTTATCAAATAATTAAAGTCAAAGAAGAATCTGAAGTTATAGCATAATCACACATGACATTTATATGTATGACTATGATTAACATGATCTACAGATGGGTTATGTATAAATTAATACTAAAAACAGCAATGAAAAATAGTGTGTTACAGGTTACAGGTCCCAATTGTGATGCCTGATGACCAGATTATGTGTAGGGTATTTATTTAGACACACCTGCATAGGTTTGACTTTACCAAGGTAATTTGGTCAAAGCTGAAGTTGCTGGCAGAGGGTTGGGGGTGCTTACACCACTCACAATCAAATCACAACTCATTTATTCTCCAATTTTAACAGAGGGTGAAAAATATACAACTGAGGGCAATGCATGTTTTGCACCCCCATAGAACTGAGCCTGGTGTTCACTACCAGATTGAACTATTGCAGCAATGAACCTGACGTCCACTGAGAGCCATCTATCTTTTCATCTTTCTTCACATGCTTCAGATTTCATGCACTTCTAAATATCACTACATGTTTTTGTCTGAGCCTGTACTAGCAGTAGAACCAGACTTATTACAGGCTCCAACAACCCTGTTCTGCATTTTATTCTTTTCGCTAAAGCACATTATTTCTTTAGTTCAGCTGTGTGTCTGTGTGGATGTTTGTATACTTGTGGTAGGCTAAGACTAACAAATTGAGAGAAATTTGAAATTAATGGGGGAAAGGTTGAAAGTCCTTTTATATATTTTTTTCTTGTGTGTGAAATGTTAGAAGTTCTCATTAGGTGAGAAATGCAACTGAGCTTGAAGAATAATTCAGTTTTGTGGTAATGTTGTAATTTAAGACAAAAGATACCCTGTGTGCACATTGATTTCCTTTGTGGAGAAACATAGATGGACACTTCATTCATTTTTGGTACATGTGCAAATGGCCTGTAGGGTAACCTCACTCTGATTAATACTGCATTGTGGCCGTGTCATCCAAATATGCTGATTACATGATGAGTTTCTGCCACCAAAAAAACCCCACAGTGTGGACACCCCACTCCCTTCCAGGAACAACCCCCATCATATCTACTCAATAGGTCGCAGGGGATCAGCCCTATTAAACCCATTAGAATAGATAGAAAGGGGATGGGGGGCAGAGGCATTGATTTATCTGAGTGGGCACATCTTGCAATGTCACATACAGAAATGGATGGAGTTTGTCAGTTACCTATCTATTGAGCTGAAAACTAGCGGTTTAGAAAAAGTAATTCATGCACTTGATCAGTCAGGCTGCATAAGATCAATTCCAACTGATCCAGAACCATGCTTTTGACAAATCCAAGACTGTACTTCATTTTATAACCTATTTTTTATTTCAAATTTAAGTTGCTTATGGGTCTGTTACCTGTTCAGAGGTAGGTCGTTTTGCACTCATGACTAATGAGTTTTGTCTCCCTACAAGTCTCCCTACAAACCCCACAGAAGCTGAATATAACAAGAGTTTGACATTGCTTTTCACTGCTGGTGACAGTTTTTGGTGAGAAAAAGAATGTTTGATGCTGAACTCAGGGTGTTTCTGAAAGATTCTAATTAAAACAGAATGAACTGAATTCATTTCAGTCTTTGTCTATCTACTAAAAGCCATTTTAAAAGCCTTTTACAGAAGTCTTCAGTTCAAAGAAGCCTCTTGGATGAGAGGTGAAACATCTTCAAGAAACACAAGCAAGTCCAGTTGCCTATACTTACACATTACAACTTGACAACCTGACCTGGATGACTGAGAATCTTGAGAGACCCTTTTACAAAAGGTTTGTAAAGACAGTTGGTGTTTGTGTTTTAATCATTCAAAACACTGCTGTCATATTTGTTTGGCTTTCATATATCTTTCTTTCAGTCCCCCACCAAATGTGAAATGGTAAATATTTTTTCTGTTCAAAGGAAAAAACTAACAAATAGTGGATGTTCTTAGTTAAAATAAATTGGGGAAATGTACTGCATATTGATCTATTGTAAGATCCACTGTACAGAATGCTGCCACTGCTCTTGCACAATATACTGAATGGCTTGACAGAACCATTTCAACCAATTTTAGAAGTATGTTAAAATCTCACCACAGTTGTAAGTGATGAGGAGAAAACCATCTTAAAAGTAACAACACATCCAACCTTCAAATGGATGGTCTGTAACAGCACAGTCAGGTTCCTCTACTCTCAGCCGAGGACAGAAATGTGAAGCTACATTGACAGTATTGTTGCTGACCATGTTCCTCCCTCTATAGCCACAGTTTACAATCTTCTAATGGCTACTTCAAGCAGGATAATGCTTCATGTCACAATGTAAAAGTCTCAGACTGGTCTCATGAACATTTCAATCCACTTGAATGACCTCACGAGTCACTAGATGGGACTCTATTAAAACATTTTGGGATGTGGTACAACAGGAGATTGGCAGCATGAATATGCAGCTTACAAATCTGCAGAACTGAGGCTGCTTGGAAGAAAAGGAGAGAACTACTCAGTGCTAGTATGGTGTTCCTACAGCTAAAGTACAGCACTCAGTGAGTGTACATTTACAATATTAATACAATCATTCACACAGAATCAATTCCCAAAAAATTCATTGAAGATATGCTGAATTCTTATGGCAGTACCATGCTGCAGCACATTTTTGCACATGCTGTGAGATTAATCAATAAGTAAAATCTTACTTGTAAAGCCCTTACTTGTAAAGTATTTATACAAAACAAAAGACAATTGTGATAATAGCGTTATTGCCAATAATGGTAGTAAAATGGTTTTTAATGGTAAGTATTTATAGAGTGCATTTCTGCGTTTTGATGACCACTCAAAGTGCTTTACATTACAGTTTGCCATTCACACATTCACAAACACACAGTCAAACAGTGCATCTATTAGCAGCACTTTTTTGTTCTATGAGGGGCAATTTGGGGTTCAACATCTTGCCCTAGGATACTTCAGCATTAAGATTAAGAAGTCCTTTATTAGTCCCGCAATGGGGAAATTTGCAATTTCTCATGCAGATGGGGATCGAACTGCCGACCTTCTGGTTGGAGAACGACCGCTCCAGCCCTTAGCCAAAGCTAGTACATGTTAGAAGGCATATTGAATATCTAAGAAATCTAGTTGTAATCATGAATCTCGATCAGCTGTAATCCTAGATCTGCAACAATAAAGCACAAGGTCTCCAGGGAGGTCAAGTCAGTAACAGGTATTGATGTGTCAAGTGTCCGCCGACATTCTAGACCTATAGCAGCATAAATAAGAGCTGGTCCAAGCCAGAACTGAACGAACTCAAACTATAAACTTTATCAAAAAGAAAGGTTTTAAGTCTATTCTTAAACATAGAGAGGGTGTCTGCCTCCCGAACTGAAACTGGGAGATGATTCTACAGGAGAGGAGCTTGATAGCTGAAAGCTCTGACTCCTACTCGACACATTAAAAACTCCAGTGTTAAATCAACTCCCACAGACTCGATTTCAACACCTTTTCAGGTTTTAGATAGCTCCACACTCTCCAGAGTTAAATTGTCATTTTTTTAACAAAAACATTTACTCTAATAAAAAAATAATTTTCAAAAACATTTATTTTTGCCTTTTCTCCATTGTATAAAAACAGCACATGTTGCATGAACATTTTTGGAGACTTCAGTGCTGGTGGAAGGAGATATATCGGCAACAACAGGGAGGCAATTTCTTGGTCAGTCACAAGAATTACCTGAAAACTCTTCAAATTTAGTGCTGTACAAGTTTTAATGTGAACAGGGCAGCATTTTGTTCATATTTATCAGTACTCACCAATCTATTGTTCATATTTATCAGTACTCACCAATCTATTGTTCATATTTATCCCACAAACCAGATCAACAAATTAAACAATAAATGAACAGGTGCTCTTGTTTCCCAATTTTAATCAAATTGTCTTGAAAATAATGAATGATTCAACTGTAAATGTGTTTTAAAACAAGCAAAATCAAACACAACTCTTGCTTCATCCAGAGCACATTCTGGTGGACTTACTGCTGTCTGCAAGGGCAGAGGATGTCACACCATGTTAAAGCCCTATGAGACAAATTGTGATTTGTGAATATGGGCTATACAAATAAAATTTGATTGATTGATTGATTGCACCGTGCACTCCTTTGGAAATTTGAAAGTGAAGTAGTGTTCCTGAAAAGAAAAGAATTAAATGTGTTCTCATTTTCAATCTCTAGAGAACTCAAATGTGAAGGCCAATTACTGCCTTTTGGAAGAAGAACATCAACAAACATGGCCGAAATGATGGGCATCTGAGCTCGGCTGGAGTTGGATTTATTGAGTTGGATTTAAGACCGTGTTTGGTTTGTTTAAATAATCGGTGGATCGAGTTGGGAGTAGTTTGTGGGAGCAAAGGCCGACGGCCTGTACAGGTCCGGTAGCGGGGCTTGCACGCTATTATTCCTCGGGCCTGATTGCAGCGGCTAAGGCGAGACTGGGAGCCAGCACTGCTAACTCTGCTTATAGGATGCAGCACTGAGCAGCAGATAGAGAAGGAAAAGAAAATGACTAGTAATGGGAACATTTTAATATCTAAAGTTGTGAGAGTGGGGGAGCAAAGGACCAGTGGCTGCAAGGGAGTAATCAGGGGAATACCTCTCACAGTAAGCATGGAAGAACTTGTGGAGATCTTGAGGGTGCGGAATAGGGCAGTGAAAAATGCTAAGAGAATGACAAGGTGAGCTGAGAAAAAAGAGACAGAGACTACAATGATTGAATTTGAAACAAAGGTGCTACCACAGGAGTTATACTTTGGATTCATGAAATATAGATTTAGGGGGTTCGTACCAAAGCCAATGAGATGCTTCAACTGTCAAAAGTTTGGGCATATTGCTAAGATGTGTAAAGGGAAGAGGAGATGTGTGAGATGTGGCGGGGAACATAAATATGGGAAATGTGGGGATGGGGGGAAATGTAAGTGCTGCAATTGTGTAGGAAATCACAGTGTAGCTTATTGGGGATGTGAAGCACTGAAAAGGGAGGTGGAAGTGCAACAGATAAGGGTGAAACGAAAAGGTTTCCTATGCTGAAGCAGTTAATGTGATAAGACAGGAAAGACAGAAAAGGGAGGGGGAGTGTAGTAAAGAGAAACTGGTAGAAAAAGAACAGCAAGGAAAAAAGAATGCATGGATTGAGAAAAAGAAATTGGTGACCTTTATAGCTGGAGTAATAAATGCAACATATGAGATCAAGTCTAAAACTGAAAGGATCCAGGTTATTGTGAAAGCTGCAGAACACCACCTGGGTATGATAAGACTAAAAATGGGAAGAAGTGATAGATGAACTCAGGTTACAGGCAAGTCAAGAAACAGTATGTGTGGGCTGATAATCAATCAATCAAATTGTATTTGAATAGCCCATATTCACAAATCACAATTTGTCTCATAGGGCTTTAACAAGGTGTAACATCCTCTGCCCTTAACCCTCAACAAGAGTAAGGAAAAACTACTAAAAAAACATTTTAACAGGGTAAAAAGAAGGTAGAAACCTCAGAGAGAGCCACATGTGAGGGATCCCTCTCCCAGGACGGACAGAAGTGCAATAGATGTCAAGTGTAAAGGACAACATCAGAAATATAAGGGTATTTACAGCATTGATTAGAATAAACACTTTGTAGCATAACTGAAGGTCAATGAATTGATGGATTATTGTCAGTAATGGTTCAGTATCTGAGGAGAAATATTATATATCAAGCAGTCTTGTTGTAATCATAGTCCATCAGGATCCACTGCCGCCATCAGGATCCACCATCAGCTGCCACCTCAATCGTGGTCAACCACCATTATCAGATGCCAACACGATACAGGATCCGACATTATTATCATGATCAGCCAGCAAGATAAAGGGTCCGCCATTATTATTACGATCAGGCAGCAAGATACAGGATCCGCCATTATTATCACGATCACTGATACGCGATCCACCATCATAATCCATGATGTGGCCGCAGCCGCGGCCCTGGATCTGCGGACGATAAGGCAAAGGGACTCCGGGGAAGAAGTAAAGTCACTAACGTGTATTGTTGAGATATTAATTTCTTTGATGTGATAAGGATGGAGAAAAGGAAGGAGAAGCTGGGAAGAGAAGCTCTGTGTGTCATGTGTCCCCCGACATTCTAGACCTATAGCAGCATAACTAAGAGCAGGTCCAAGACAAGCCTGGACCGGCTCTAACTATAAGCTTTATCGTGAAGGAAGGTTTTAAGCCTACTCTTAAACGTACAGATAGTGTCTGCCTCCCGAACTGAAAGTGGGAGATGATTCCACAGGAGAGAAGCTTGATAGCTGAAAGCTCTGGCTCTGGGAGCGCAGTGCTCTAGTGGGTTGATGAGGTACTATCAACTCTTTGAGGTATAATGGTGCCGTATTATTAAGGGCCTTGAAGGTGAGGAGGAGAATTTTAAATTCTATTCTAGATTTAACCAGAAGCCAGTGTAGTGAAGCTAATACAGGAGACATGTGGTCTCTTTTCCTGGTACTTGTCAGGACACGTGCTGCAGCATTTTGGACAAGCTGCAGAGTCTTTAACGACTTACTGCTGGAGCCTGATAATAAGGAATTACAATAATCAAGTCTGGATGTAACAAAGGCTGGACTAGTTTTTCTGCATCTTTTTGAGATGTTACGCAAGTGAAAGAAGGCGGTCCTAGAAATTCGTTTTAAGTGAGAATTAAAGGACAAATCGGGATTGAAGATCACTCCCAAGTTCCTGACTGTTTCATTGGAAGCAAGGGCAATGTCGTCTAGCGCAGCTATATCATTAGATAATGTATCTCTAAGGTGTATTAGAGTATTAGAACCTCTGTTTTATCTGAGTTTAATACGAGAAAATTGCGGGTCATCCAGGTTTTTTTGTCCTTGACACATGCTTGGAGTTTAGTTAATTGATTACATTGTTCAGGTTTTATTGACAAGTATAAATGGGTCATCCGCATAGCAGTGGAAATTTACAGAGTGTGTCCTGATAATGTTTCCTAGTGGAAGCATATATAATGAAAATAAAATTGGGCCAAGCACAGAGCCCTGTGGAACACCGTGGTTAACTTTGGTGTGCATAGATGACTCATCATTAATTTGCACAAATTGGAATCAATCTGAAAAATAGGATTTAAACCAGTTTAGGGCGGTTCCTTTAATGCTAATTAACTGTTCTAGTCTCTGTAATAAAATGTGATAATATCAGTTATGTTAATCCTTCAGCGGAATGCAAGGAGTTTGATTGCAAATGGGCAAGACTCTAAGCAATTTATTGGTGGTAGGAAAGAAAAAACAGATGTAATGGAAAATTCCACTGAACAATGTCTTACTACTGTTATGACTGTTTTCTGTGCACTTAGCGGATGCAACCTCAAAGTTCATTTCATGGTAATTTCACCTCCCTTTGACCCTGATCTGTGCAACTGGGTGCTGGGGTTGATCCCTCTTTCTGAAGCATATGGTTTAGGTTATTGAAGAGTTGCTAAATGAGAGAAATTTAGTATGCTTAAATGATGGCAGCTATGTGAAAACAGGAAAGGAGTCTGTACTGGACCTTACACTGGTATCAAGTGACATTGCAGCAAGATGTGATTGGTCAGTGTATCAAGAAGGAACTATAGCGAGTGATCATTATCCAGTCTGGTGCACGATAAATATTGCTTCACAGATCATAGAGAGTACTAGTGGAAGGTGGATCTTGGCAAAAGCAAACTGGGACATTTTTTTGAAAGAAAGTGACATACGTCTAAGCCAGCTTAATGAGGAAATGAGTATAGAAGTGAGTGACTGCAAAATAAAGCAAGGCATTATAGCAGCAGCCTTAGGGTTATTACAAAAAGGAAAGGAAAGGTAAAGAAGAAAATAGTACCGTGGTGGGATAATAACTGTAAAGAAGCAGTGAAAAATAGGAACAAAGCAGTTAAACTAGTCAAAAGAACCCACAACTTTCAGCACCTGATTCAGTATAAGCAAGCTCAGGCAGTGTTGAGAAGGACAATAAGAACACATTGGAGAAGTTACTGTGACTCAATAGGAAGCAAAACACAGGTAGGAGAAGTGGGAGGTGATTAAGAAGATGGGAGGGGACAGGAGGGAGTGGAGTTACCCTGTTCTGACAGATTAAAGTATCTATCATAGCAGTGACAAATAACGAAAAAGCAGAAGTGATAGTAAACACCTTTGTTAAGGTACATTATTATAATAACTTATCAGAACTTATCAAAAAACTCTTCTCCATCTTTTCCAACTTCCTTGATCCCCCCCAGTCCCCCTCCTCCTTCCACCCTTCTACCAAGTCACTTTGTCAACTACATTACAAAAAAGATAGATGACATACGTTTGTTTGCTATCTCTGACTGTCTGCCTGGTTTTTGACCCCGTCCCTTTTTGCCTGCTCCCTATCGGATTTGTTTGCTACCTCTGACTGTCTGCCTGGTTTTTGACCTCTGATCATCCAATAAACCAGAACTCTTGCTACTCCCATAACTGCTCAAGTGTGGTGCTTCTGTGTTCACGTTTGCCATTTTGCGCACCCTGACAATACGCTCCTCATTTTCAAATCCACCTTCTGTAACTACATTTCCATCAACTTCATCTTCATCCCCATTGCTTTCCTCTTTCACCCCCCTGTCTCCCAATCAAGTTCTTACCTTGGTAACCTCCGCCCGCCCAACCACCTGCCCCCTTGACCCCATTCCATCTCACATTCTCCAGTCTATTGCTCCTGACCTTCTTCCTTTTCTCACCCATCTTATCAACACTTCCCTGTCAACTGGCTGTTTCCCTAACTCTCTGAAGGAGGCAAGAGTAAATCCTCTACTGAAGAAATCCACCCTGAACCCATCTGAAGTAAACAACTACAGACCTGTCTCTCTTCTTCCTTATTTCCATCCCTTCAGGACCTGGGTGTCTCATGCTCTGCTCTCTCCCTGCTCTCATCCTCCCTCAATGACCACACTTATCGGGTAACTTGGAGAGGATCTGTGTCTGAACCTTGTCCTGTCGAATGAGCTCCCCAATGAAATCAGGACAGCAGAAAGTCATTACATCTTCCGCCGCAAACTAAAAACACACCTCGCTCCCAAGTGGCTGGCTTCCTGTCGGGGAAGGGGCAGTGGGGCAGGGTCAACATTTTGGGGGGGCGTGAGGTCAGGAGTTAGGGGAGGACCAACTATTTGGGATATGTTGTGCAGAACTGCACATGCCCTGATTATGTGGCACACTTTGGTGGGGGGTGTATCGGCGGCTCTTCAACCCTCTCACTTTGCGTACGTACAGGGTCACATCCACCATGGAGAGGTTCTAGAACATCGATGCATGGCAGGGAGGTGCAATACGTAGTCACTGCTGTTTTTGTGGAAAGAAAAAAGTTCTTTTCCTGTAATTGAGCAAGCATTTAAAATGAAAATGGAAGGAAATCAGGTCAAACAACATCATCATCTCATTAACCATTATCAAAATTTAACATACTGTATTGATTGGCAAAAGTAACTCATATTAAAATGTAATAAAACGTTAAATGTCAACATACAGCATATCTAAGGTTGAAAATATGCAGTAAAAGCTTTTTAAATTCTTGCTAGGAAGTAAAAATTGATTAAGTATGTACAAACTTCATAAAGTAACTCACATCAACCTTAAAAATTCACAGAGATTCAAATTAAAGCATCATAAAATATGAAGTTGAAAGGATAATTGCAGTAGCAGTTTTTGTCTAGTGAAATCACTAAGAAACACATAAGCAAGGTGGGGGGAGAAAATAACATAAAAAAACTAAAATTGAGTATCGTCATCAGAACCATCTGTGCTGTCAGTGTCCAGTGTGGAAGTATCAGTGTGTGTGCTTTGAGTTGAAGGCGTCATCTGGTCAGATGGAGCTGGTACTCATTTGCAGTGGCTGGCGTGGATCCAGGTGGCTCTTTCAGCAACTTTCACTGCTGTGTGGGTTGTGAGCAGTACCTGGTAGGGCTCTTGCCACCTGTTTCCTGATGTCTGAAAGAGAAGAAGTCAGGTTAGAGCAATAGGACAACATATCATGATCACACAAGTCTGTGGATGGAAGCGGAGAAGACGCAGGATCCACACCAATGTGGGGAGGAGTTGCAAAAAGAATCTCATAAGGTGAAAGATTAGACCTGGTTTGTTTTCTCATCCTCATGTACATCAGCACCAGAGGCAGGACTTTTGTCGATGCAAGACCTGTGCCTTCACAGCACTTTGCAAGTTTAGTTTTGAGTGTGCCGTTCTCTCGTTCCACAGCTCCACCACTGGCTGGATGATATGCACAGTGTGTTCGCACATCCATAGTTAGATGAGAACCGAGTTGTTTGACAGCTTCGTTTACGAAGTGTCTGCCATTGTCACTGGAAATTCTGCTAGGAATTCCCCACCGTGGAATAATGTCTCTTAACAATGCAAAATGGCAGACAGAAGATCTGTGATGAGACCGTGGTGTGCTATCTTTTTACCAGAAGATGTGAGGAAGTTTCTGTGTTGCCAAAGGGTGCCAAAATCATGAGTTACACCGAACGCATATCTGGAGTTAGTGTAGACTGTGAGTGTTTTACCAGTAGCCAATTTGCATGCTTCCGTGAGTGCGATGAGCTCTGCTGCCTGTGCTGAGAGGTGATGAGGAAGAGAACTCGAGAGGAGAACTTCGTTATCTGAACAAACAGAAAAACCAACACAGTTGCACAGAGACAGGGTCACGTGAGGCAGACCCATCGACATACAGAATCAAGTCAGAGTTAGAAAGAGGTTCGTCAGAGAGGTCAGGTCGTGGGGAACACTGGACTTGAAGTTCAGCCACACAGTTGTGTTCTTCCCCGTCATCCGGAAGCAGAAGAAGCGTGGCTGGGTTCAAAGTTGAACAGCGTTTCACTGTGATGTTGGGCATGTCAAGAAGAACAGTGTGATACCGCAACCAGCGAGCAGCAGAGAGGTGTGAGGTCTTCTGTTCTGTAAGAATGAGAGACACAGCATGAGGAACAAGGAGTGTCAAGTCAGAGTAACCTACTATGTCTCGTGAGGCAAGGACGGCTTTTTTTTTTTTTTCAGGCGGCCACTGCACGCAAACAACCACCGGGGCCAGCTGCCACCGGATCAAGTTCGGCGGAGAAGTAGGCGACAGGGCGATATTTGTCACCATGAGACTGAAGGAGGACAGAAGTCATGCAGCGGTCTCTCTCATCCACAGCCTGAACAAAAGGTTTGTCAGGGTTAGGGAGAGCAAGAGTGGGAGATTGCTGCATCGTCTTCTTCAGTGTGACAAATGCCTCGTCTGCCTCTGGAGTCCAAACGACACGTTCGTGAGGAGTGAGTGATTTGCCATGGTATAGAGCACCTAAGGGGGCTTCAAGAAGAGCAAAGTCAGGAATGAACGTTCTACAGAAAGAACATGTGATGATGAATGACATAAGTTGTTTCTTCATCAAGGGTATGTTAACAATAGCTTCTGATCTCTTATCAGACAGGGATTTGCCATCTTTGGTGACGACATGACCCAGAAACGTGAACAAACTAGTTTTCTGAGGCTGACATTATGGCCCTCACGAGCCAGATGTCTCAGCAAAGCGATCGTGTCTGTTTCACATTGCTCCTGTGTGGGACTGGCAACTAGTAGATCATCAACATACTGCAAGAGAACTGAACCCGGAATGAGGATGAGGGATTCAAGACTGTTCCTGAGAGCCTGATTGTATAATGATGGAGATTCACAGTAGCCTTGACATAGGCGTGTGAACGTGTAGGCCTTGTTTTCAAAATTAATAGCTAACCAGTACTGGCTGTCCCTGTGGACAGGAACACTAACAAAAAAGCATTGGATAAGTCCACAACCGAAAACCACGCTGCCTTAGACGGAATTTGGGAAAGCAGCGTGTATGGGTCGGGAACAATATGTGATCGAGCAATTACAGCATTATTCACAGCCTTCAGATCCTGCACAAACCGCCACTCAGTAGGTTGACCTTTGTCTCTGATCTTCTTAACTGGGAACAGTGGAGTGCGGACCGATGAATCAGGACAGGGGACAATTACACCAGCCTGCAAAAAGGATTCAAAAACAGGACGTATCCCCTCCACTGCTTTCTGTCTGAGTGGATATTGTTGTTTACAGGGCCTATAATCAGATTTTGGAGTGATTTTGCCCACATTATATTTGTCCTTTGCCCACAGTGTTTCAGGCAGATCTGAAAGTAAAGGAGAAAACATCAGAGGGGCTGGACAACATTGCATAAGAATGAAGGTGATTTTCAGTCACAACAAATGAGCATGTGGCTGGAGAACAGAAGGTTGGAGACATTTTTGGATCAAATGCACTCAGACTGGGTGAATACATTACATCAGGCGTGGTTGTGGGTTGCCAATCAACGGCAGCCTGGCATGATCTGACAAATGGGCCTAAGTCTTGCCACTGGTCATCATGGGACTTGGAGAGCGAGATGTGAGGGCTGGAATTCGAGACGCGAAACAGTGCCATCTGTTGGTCAGTGAGTGAGACGGAAGCTGCACTTCTGGAACCAGACCAAAAAATATTGGACACTTTCAGAGAATCATCAGGAAAAGGCAATGTATCTGTGTTTCACTTCCCTTTCTCTGATCCTCGGTGGGTAGATTGGTCGTCTCCCCGCCGTCTGCCTCCTCCTCACTTTCTGTATTTCAGTCGGCAGTGAAAGTTCTTGGCTCCCCGTCCTCTTGCCATTGGGGGCAGTTCTTTGCCCAGTGTCCTTTTTGTCTGCAGATTAAACACTCATCTCTGGCAAGTGGGGGTTGTCGAGAGAAACCTCTCCCACGGCCACGTCCGCGACCGCGCCCCTCTCTTCCTGGTTCAGTGAAGTTGGCTCTGCTATCAGCGTTATCTTGCCTGTGTGGCCTTGACAGGGCAGACACAGCCTGCATCATGGTTAGCTGTGCTTTCTGGAGTTGTTGATCCTTTTTCTGCTGAGCTTTGTCTTTGGTTTCTTTGTGTTGACGTTCAGCATGTTCAGCATGACGTCTGACCTCTGTCAAGCGAGCATCCTCAAGCCCGATGCAGGTGTGGCCTACGTCTGCCCGTAGTGGGGGGAGCAGACCATTCAGGAAGGCCTGTTTCAGATGTGCTTCATAAGCCCCTGGCTCGTTGCCAAGGTTGTCAGGTATGGGGATGCCGCTGTGTTGATTAAATAGGACGGTCAGATGTGTGAGGAAATCTCCTACGGTTTCGCCTGGTAGTTGTCTGCACCCCGTTATTTTGGACAGTGTGTTGAGAGCGTTGACGTATGCTGCATTAACCGCATCATCCCAGTCTGGTGAAGTCAGACGGAGGTCTCCCCCACAGTGCTGACATATCTTTGCAAAGTCAGTGGGGCCTAATTTCTTCATTTGAAGTCGTCTGATTTCAGACACCGTTGGCATGAATTCACGGCAAAATGTTTCAAACTGGAGGGCAAATGCTGTGCCAGAGTTCCGTGGGTCTGGGAGGTGATTCAGTGCTTCGGTCATGTCTGCGTCAGTCCATGGGCGGTAGACGAGGGCTGGGCCGGTTGGTCCCATGACGTTTATCATAGGAGCAGTTATCACTTCTCCCTGCTGTTGATTTTGACGAGTTCTGTTTGCAATGGGAGAGAAGGAGGCGGAGCCTAGAGATGAGGAAGAGCTGCCCCGTCTCCATAGACTGGGAGAACGGTGGGTGGAGTCTGAGATGGGCCTGATTGTTGATTGGTGGAGTCTGGTCTCTGCACATCATATGGAGGGGGGTTTTGTCGTTGGGGAGGAGGGAGGCAGGCGTCGAGGGGAGGACCGCCAAACCCTGTAAGGGGAGGATAAAGAGATCTATATGATTTATTTTTTTAAATAATAAACTATTACTGCATATGTCTACTGTTAACCCTCTGAGACTCACTGGGCCATATACGATCTCAAATATCATGTTGTCTTTAGAGCGTCATGACTCCTCAATGGTTTGAGCTAGAGACATGCCGTTTTTTCCTGTTAAACTGAATAAACAGCGCTAACAAGCAAGCCCCTGTTTGTGAGTAATTTACAGCACTTAGCATTCACATTCTTCCTTTTCTCCAGGCAATGTATTGTCCATATTGTGGAACCGAATTTGTTGGATGTATTGGACGTTTTTGTGGCTCCTGTGGCAGCAGTGTCCATCACTTTTGGGTGTCCCCTGGAAACACTTCCTTTTCTATAATTGCAGCTTATTTCTGTATTTGCAGCTTATTTCTGGAATTGCAGCGCGTTTCTGTATTTGCAGCGCGTTTCTGGAATTGCAGCGCGTTTCTGTATTTGCAGCGCGTTTCTGTATTTGCAGCGCGTTTCTGGAATTGCAGGGCGTTTCTGGAATGTGTTGTGCGTAATGTGTCAAACTGATGAAGATGTTTTCTTACTTTGCTTGTGTTTTGTCCACTTGTGTTTTCTTAAGTTGCAGTGCGTTGAGCTCTCAGGGCCACCGTACTTTTCCTTGTTTTAGGCAGCTCGACGACCTACGGGCAGTGTAGTAGGCCTGAAGGATGGTGGTCACTTGAACAGTGTGTCTATTGGGGTTTGCAAAATAATCTCCCCATGGTATGCTGCCTACATAATGGTCCCCGCTATTTAGGTTAAAGTGTGTTTTATCTCTGTGGTCTCAGTATTTGTTATTTTAGCTTTTATAAAATTAGGACATAAAAACTTATTTGTTTTTACTTATAACTGTAATCTTTTTTTCCTTTCTCAGGTCCTCCATTCTAGTCCTCCCATTATTAAATAAAGATTTAATTGTGAACTGAATGCACGTCTCTGCTCTTCTTGATACATTTTATTGTGTCCAAACACACTGCGGTCATTGGGTTCTAGTATGACCCGTAGGCTGTTTCAGTTCTAAAACAGTCAATCTAAACACTGTGTGTTCACATTAGCATGCTGCGTGGCTAATCCAGGGAACATCCAAAGAATGGAGCCATCTGTGCCAAGCATAATTGTATTCCCATTTGTGCAATAAATTGTTCAATCATGACAAAGTGTTCCTGACTGAAATGGTAGACAGTCCACACCGTGACAATCCAGAGTTGAAACGAGGAGGCAGAGTTCCAATCTTACAAGCTTCTCTGCACTTCTATTAGAGCAGTAATCCTCACAATATACCTCACACTATCCTATAGAAACTGTGTCTGCCCCCAGACCACCTAAATTAATAAAATCAAAAGTAAGGAGAGGAGTAATACACTTAAACCTAATAAAAGTTAATACAACCAATATATCAGTACCAAAAAATAGAAGTATAAAATGCGATTCAAATATCAGGTCACTCAATCCAAAATCCCTACTTAATGTTCTGATTACGGACCATCAGATCGATTTACTATGTCCAACTGAAACCTGGGTGCAAATGGTAAATATGTAGGTTTAATTGAAGCGACGCCCCCCACCCATATTAATACTCATTTTCCTAGAAGCACAGGCAGAGGTGGAGGGCTTGCAGAAATTTGTAAGTCCGATCTATCTATCAACCCTCGACCGAAAGATAATTATAACTTGTTTGAAAATCGTATAATCAGCCTCATACATCCAAGCCTGAAATCACATAAACCAGTTCATCTAGTTATCATATATCGTCCGCCTGCCCCTTACTCTGAACTTTTATCTGAATTCTCAGAATTTTATGTGAGCTAGTTCTTAGGACAGATAAAGTAATTACAGTAGGTGATTTCAACACTGATGTAGAGGTTGCCTATGATAATCTTAGTTCAGCATTTATCAATAGACTCAATTGGTTTTACTCAACATGTGAATAAACCCAATCACTGTTTAAATCACACTCTTGATCTTGTTCTGACATATGGCATAGATATTGAAAATGTAATAATATTTCCCCAAAACCCTATTCTGTCTGACCATTTTTTTTATTACATTTGAATTTACAATTATTGACTACACTGATTCTGGACAGAAATTATATGGTAATCGGTGTTTATCTGATAAAACTGAACAAATTTAAAGAACTGCTTCCTTTGACAGTAACCTCACAGCCATGTGTTTGTACAGTACAGGGAATTAATCAAAAATTCACTCCCACTCTAGTTGATAACTTTGTTAATAGTACAGCAGCCACATTAAAAACAACCAATCAGAGGAGATTAGCTCCATGGTATAATTCTCAAACATATGTTTTAAAACAGACATCACGGAAGCTGGAGAGGAAGGTTCGTTCCACCAGCCAAGATGATTTTCACCAAGGCTGGAAAGAGCCTGATAAATTACAAGAAAGCACTCAAGAAATGCCAGAACCTCCTATTATTCATTATTATTAGAAGAAAAAAAGACCAACCCCAGGTTCCTCTTCAGCTCTATAGCCAGGCTGACACAGAGTCATAGCTCTACTGATCCATCTATTCCTCTAACTCTGAGAAGAAATTATTTCATGAACTTCTTCACAAATAAAATTGTAACCATCAGGGAAACAAATCCACCCCCTCCTCCGCATGAATAGCACAGATACATTGTCTAGTACAGAAACCATAGAACCACCTGTAAACACCAGATTTATATTTGGACCACTTTTCTACAATTGATCTTTCTGAATTGACCCCTCTAGTTTCATCATCTAAACCAGGGGTATTCAACTAAAATTTAAAGAGGTCCAGTTAGAGAAAATTTCTTGAAGCAAAGGTCCGGAAGATCATAATGTCTAACTATTTAGTGTGATATATATTTAAGTAGCCTAGTAGTTGTATCAACATCTGCATGTACTTAATACCTGACTGTCAAATCAAATGAATTCAGTACTATTCAAAAACTTTTTCACAATATTTATTGTCACGTAACATAGAGCTGAACATATATGTATGATTGCAGATATGTATAATGTTCTCTTATTAACTAAATAAAAGTAGGGCTGCATTTCAAAATAAGAGAAAAATAAATAAAATGTGAAAATTGTGCATGTTCAAATAAAGGGCTTAACTTCAGAAAAATAAAATAAAGGGAGCAAAAGCTTGAATTTCCCTTTTTCTGTTTCACATCTTGACTCAAAAGTCTCAACCAATTTTACAGATAATAAATCTCAACACATCTTAACAATTGAACAGTTTTAGAATCACTTTCTTCCCCTCTTATATCCCACTCCCCCACTTTGTTCGTCTGTTTCTTTCCCTTTCTCCGTCTCACTCCTCTGTTTCTCTCCCTTTCTCCGTCTCACTCCTCTGTTTCTCTCCCTTTCTCCGGCTCACTCCTCTGTTTCTCAACTTTCTCCGTCTCACTCCTCTGTTTCTCTCCCTTTCTCTGTCTCACTCCTCTGTTTCTCAACTTTCTCCGTCTCACTCCTCTGTTTCTCAACTTTCTCCGTCTCACTCCTCTGTTTCTCTCCCTTTCTCTGTCTCACTCCTCTGTATCTCTCCCTTTGTTTTCTCTACCTGTATCTCTATCTTTCTTTTTCTTTCTACCGTCTTTTCATGTGTAACTTGCCTCTAACTCTCTCATCTGTCTGCACTGTAGAGTCACAATGTTTACCGCCTGGAATGCACAGACTTGATTGGCTGAGTAGTATCACGTGGGATGGCTTAACTCGCATGCAATTGGTCTGTGCGTTTCCTCATCCGCTAAACCACTACCGTAAAGACTACAAAAGCTGCGCCGGTTACAAATAGAAGCGCCCCGTCAGATTTTAAATCATAACCTTCTGTTTTGGCTGTAGGTCCGGTTCCATACGGGACGGCTCCTGGGTCCGGACTCGGACCACGGTCCGCCTGTTAGTGACCTATGATCTAAACCAACAACTTGTCTATTAGACCCTGTCCCAACTAGACTTTTTAAGGAAGTTTTTCCTCTAATTGACAGTTCCATATTAAATCAGATTAATATGTCTTTGTTAATCTGCTACGTACCACAAGCTTTTATGGTAGCTGTAATTAAACCTCTGCTTAAAAAGCCCACTCTTGATCCAGATGTTTTAGTTTATTATATACCCATATTAAACCTGCCCTTCATTTGCAAAATCCTAGAAAGAGCTGTTGCTAACCAGCTGTGTGATTACTTAGATAGTAATGGTCTGTTGGAAGACTTTCAGTCAGGATTTAGAATCCATCACAGCACAGAAACAGCACTATTAAAAGTTACTAATGACCTTTTCATGGCATTAGATAATGGACTTGCCTCTATACTTGTCCTGTTGGATCTTAGTGCAGCATTTGACCCCATAGATCATAAGATTCTCTGACAGAGACTGGAACAACATGTAGGGATTTAAGGAACAGCATTGGGCTTGCTTAATTCATATTCAAGTCAGATAGATTTCAATTTGTCAATGTTAACAATGACTCCTCCATGCACAAGTTAGTCATGGAGTTCCACAAGGTTCTGTCCTTGGACCGATACTCTTCACCTTATATATGTTTCCTTTAGGAAACATCATCAGAAAGCACCGCATACACTTCCATACACCCAGCTGTACATATCTATGAAGCCTGATGAATCTAATCACTTATTTCAACTTCAGGAATGTCTCAAGAACATCAAGGCCTGGATGACCTAAAACTTCTTACTTCTAAATTCAAACAAAACTTTGGAGTTATGTTTGACCAGGACATGTCATTTGACCCACATATAAAACAAGTCTCTTGGACAGGTTTCTGACAAGGTAATCACATTATCTCTTCCTGGTTTTTACAAAAGTTATTTTAATGTCCGGAACCTTCTAAAAAAGGCAGCAGGGGGACTCCCTGCACTGGCTGCTGCAGGACACTGGACACTATCCTGTACGGGACTGTGTTAGATCATCACCGCTGGGCAGAGGTCACCCTGTCCAGAGTGCTGCAGGCTGCGGGGGGTCTCCACGCTGGGCCAGGTGATGGAGCTGGCCGGGCCCCAGCTGGAGGACCTCTTTCTCAAAAAGATGCAGAAAAAATTAGTCCATGCCTTTGTTACATCCAGACATGGTTATTGTAATTCCTTATTATCAGGCTCCAGCAGTAAGTCGTTAAAGACTCTGCAGCTTGTCCAAAATGCTGCAGCACGTGTCCTGACAAGAACAAAGAAAAGAGAGCACATTTCTCCAGTATTAGCTTCACTACACTGGCTTCCGGTTAAATCTTGACTAGAATTTAAAATTCTCCTCCTCACCTTCAAGGCCCTTAATAATATGGCACCATTATACCTCAAAGAGCTGATAGTACCATATAATCCCACTAGAGCACTGTGCTCCCAGAATTCAGGCTTACTTGTCGTCCCTAAAGTCTCTAAAAGTAGAGTAGGAGCCAGAGCTTTCAGCTATCAAGCTCCTCTCCTGTGGAATCATCTCCCAGTTTCAGTTCGGGAGGCAGACACCATCTGTACATTTAAGAGTAGGCTTAAAACCTTCCTTTTTGATAAAGCTTATAGTTAGAGCCGGTCCAGGCTTGTCTTAGACCTGCTGTTAGTTATGCTGCTATAGGTCTAGAAGGTCGGGGGACACATGACACACGGAGCTTCTCCTCACAGCTTCTCCTTCCTCTTCTCCCTCGTTATCACATCAAAGAAATTAATATCTCATCAATACATGTTACTTACTTGAATTCTTCACCGGAGTCCCTTTGCCTTATCGTCCGCAGATCCAGGGCCGCGGCTGTGGGTTAGGGTTATGATGGTGGATCGCGAATCAGAGATCGTGATCATAATGGCGGATCCTGTATCTTGCTGCCTGATCGTAATAATAATGGCGGACCCTTTATCTTGCTGTCTGATCGTGATAATAATGTCGGATCCTGTATCGTGTTGGCATCTGATTGTGGTGGTGGACCACGATCGAGGTGGCAGCTGATGGAAGATCCTGATGGCGGCAGTGGATCATGATTGTGGACTATGATTACAACATCTTTCTGATGTTCTCCATTACACGTGGCATCTATTGCACTTCTGTCGTCCTGGGAGAGGGATCCCTCACATGTGGCTCTCTCTGAGGTTTCTACGTTCTTTTTACCCTGTTAAAAGTTTTTTTTAGTAGTTTTTCCTTACTCTTGTTGAGGGTTAAGGGCAGAGGATGTCACACCTTGTTAAAGCCCTATGAGACAAATTGTGATTTGTGAATATGGGCTATACAAATACAATTTAATTGATTGATTGATTGTTTGTTAGTGAGGTGGAGGTGAAGAGCGATCTTATGGGACAGCAGTGATGTCACTAATAAAGAAAGTACACCGATATGCTGCTGCTGCAGATAAAACAGTGAGAGTGACGACAATAGAAAGAGTCTGAAATAAAGGTGGAGGCAAAAAAAAAAAATCGCCTCACACTGTCGGACTGTGAGGGAACCTGTTGTATCGACTGTTCATATTTTAATCATCCAAAACAGCAGGATTATTACATTCAGAGACAACTGTGATGTCCAAAATCTATAGAATTTAACAGAATTATTATTATATGCTTGTGTTTGTACTGGGATGGTTCTGTTCCGTCGGTCGATCTGTGTAATACTGGATTCAGTTTAGCACAAAGATCACAGATCTTCAGAATCTATATCAGCTGATCAGACATCATTATGGGACATAACATTTTTGTGATCGCTGAACCCTCGTTTCCTCCTTATCCTTCCATTCGCGTGCATCCATCACGAAGCAGTATGCACGAGTGTCACGGCAGTATTTACTTAGAGCAATCAGACCGATTACCTCACATCAGTGGATGCTAACCTCCACTTTATATATTATTTGGAAAGTGAATAGTTTCTTTATTTTTGTGAGTGATCTCCAGTGCGCTCTGTGTGCCTGATGGCACAGTCACATTCACTGCAGCAATTTGATGATACACGCACAGATATTATTAAAAACTATTAATGACTCGGCTCTGTATCTTCGCTGTTCTGCATGTAATTTGCTGTAAGTTTTTATATATTTTGCAATTAAAAGGTTTGTGTGGAACAGATATGTCGCGCGAGCACAACTAAAGCTGTTGGTTTTAATCTCAATGATGAAGTGGATCAATAATCTGACTTCAGTTCACCACCTCACGTCTGCATCAGCACTTTCCCGTCTCCAAAACATTTGCAGGCATGGGTCAGAGTTTGCGTGGAAATGGTGTTTCCTATCTGCATGCCTATTTGTCCTTGGGCAAGATGCTGAACCCCGAATTTCCCCTCATAGAACAAAAAGTGCTGCTAATAGATGCACTGTATGAATGGGTGTATGAATGGGTGAGCAAACTGTAATGTAAAGCGCTTTGAGTGGACGTCAAGACTAGAAAAGCGCTATATAAATATTAACCATTTACAAACCATTTAGATGATCTCCCATCCTTCTAGTCTGTACTGGGTGAAGACCTGTGGGAGGTCATCACAAACAGCCTAGAGAGTGGACGGCTGCCTCTAAGCTGCAGGAGGGCAGTCATCACTTTATTGCCCAAAAAAGGAGACCTGCAGGAGATGAAGAACTGGAGTTTCCCTGCTCTGCTCGGACTATAAGAATCTGTCTAAGGTCCTGGCTGAGAGAGGTGATGGCTTCTGTCATCCACCCTGACCAGACTTACTGTGTTCCCGGCAGGCTGATAAGTGACACTTTAAATCGGGATGTTTTGGATACATCTGGAAAAAAAGGAGGATTTCAGTATCTGGGAGTCTTTCTTGGAAACGATACTTATCCCTCGTGTTGTTCCTGGGTCGGATTGACCCAGAGTGTGTGTGTGTGTGTGTGTGTGTGTGTGTGTGTGCGATCATACGCAAGCCCTGGCCAGTCAGGGTTAGGGTTAGGGTGACCCAAGGATTGTCATTATCCAATTCTCCTGGGGTAATTGAGACCAATGGTTTGTCATTCTCCTACCGCACCTCTACAACCCGGGGCCCGAAGTGACCGTGGACGAGCAACTGGTTCCGTTCAGAGGTTAGTCTTTTTTTAAAAAATATTATTATGTTATGTTATGTTATGTTATGTTATGTAGATAGCGGCTGCTAGTCCTCGTCCTCATCTCATCTCCTCTCATCTCTTCTCCTCCTGTTTTTCTCCCTAGGCCGGTGTCCGTTCCGTCAGTACATGCCCAGCAAGCCGGCGAAATACGGGATCAAGTCGTGGGTGGCCTGCGATGCGAAATCAAGCTACGCTTGGAAGATGCAAGTGTACACCGGAAAGCCGAGTGGCGGACACCCAGAGCGGAACCAGGGGTTGCGGGTAGTGCTCGAGGTAACGGAGGGACTGCACGGTCGTAACGTCACGTGCGACAATTACTTCACCTCCTACGAACTCGCGCGGCAGCTCCTGGATAGGAAGCTCACCGTGGTCGGCACGGTTCGGAAGAACAAGCCCGAGCTCCCGACCGGGGCTGCTCGCGGTCAAGGGAAGAGAGGTGTTCTCATCCAAGTTCGCATTAACACCCACCGCCACTCTGGTGTCCTACATCCCAAAGAAAAACAGGAACGTGGTGCTCCTGAGGAAAGGAAACCGGTCATCGTCCTGGACTACAACCGCAACAAAGGTGGCGTGGACAACCTAGACAAGGTGATCGGAACGTACAGCTGCAGGAGGATGACCGCGCGCTGGCTCCTGGTCGTCTTTCACAACCTTCTCGACGTCTGTTCCTACAACGCCTTTGTGATATGGAGAGAGATCAACCCAGACTGGATGCCGAGCAAGCGTAACAAGCGGAGGGTGTTCCTCGAGCAGCTGGGAAAGGCTCTCGTGACTCCGTTCATCGCACGAAGGGAGCGCATCCCCCGCACGGAAGCGTCCGCCGTGGTTGTGAAGGCTGTAAAATCTGCCGCCGCACAGAGAGCTCTTGACTACGATGCTCGACCCGAGCGTCCGGCCTCCTCCATAGCCCTAGCAGCAGCCCCGCTAGGGGCGAGTAAGAGGAAGAGGTGTCAGATATGCCCCAGGAAAAAGGACTGTAAAACTCACACCGTGTGCCGCGGGTGTAACAAATACATCTGCAAGGGCTGCTCACTTGTCTATTGCTCTACGTGTGCGTCCTAATATGGGGTGGGCTATGTGAGGGGGCTAACAGCCGGGGGAAGCAGGGACAACACAAGGGTTATAAAAAAAAAAGGTAAAACGGACCTGGATTTTAAAAAGTATATCATATAAACACAGAGTGCTAATCACAAACAATCTCACGTCTTCTGCTCTGTGGCATCGGTTAGCCTGTGTTGATTCCCCAGCTTCTCTGTTGTCACAAATCCAGAGGGTTTTAGTAGGGGTCAGGCTGCACTTGATTCCACAGAGTGTCCTGTTCCTTCCAAAGGAGGAGGATGGACAAGGTCTGGTTCACCTGGTGAGCAGAGATGCAGCTTTACGCCTCAGGTTTGTTCAGAGGCTGCTGACTGGACCAGCTGACCTGGCATGGCGACCTCTGTTCTGTTGCATCCTGAGACGTGTTGGTGGTTTGGGACTGGACTTTACTCTGTTGCTGAGCACCTTGTCTTTGCCAGACTTTTATCAGAGCCTTTGTTTAGTGTGGTCTTTGCTGAAGAAGCAGAGACAAGGGCAGACGACCTCTCTATACTGGCTTTGACAGGAACCGGTACTGTATGGACAGCATCTGGATTGTCCTAGCTTGGGCGGATCTACTCTGTCCAGAAATGCAGAGTGGGTATTTCTTTCTGAGAATCAGAACCTTTTTAAAAGAAACAAAGGGACTGAGGGCTGTAAAGGTTGAGGATCATTTCCCTGACCTGCAGCTCTTTCATGACTCTGCCAAGTTCTTCATGAGGAACACAGGAAGCTTGGGGCAGTCTACTATCACTGATCCTGAGATCTTCAGGTCAAAGAAAATGTTGGTGAAGGTTCGAGCCCAATTAGAAAATGAACATGTGTGACATCAAGCTGGGTTCCTTAAATATCAACGGTGCTCAAGAAGAGGTCAGAGAGCTTCTCTGTTTAACTTAATTAAAAACAAGAATTTAAATGTAATGTTCCTTCAGGAGACTCTCAGCACAGTTGATGAATGAGTGTGACTGGAAGAGGGAGGGGGGGTGGGGGATCTCAGCAACTGTAGCAGTGAAGATTATCTGTTTGTGGGCGGTGATTTTAACTGTACACAAAACCTGGTGTTAGACAGGAACCATCAGGAACCTCACCCTGCTTCTAAGAGCTGTCTCATTAAACTCACAGAAACTTTTGAACTGTTTGATGTCTGGAGACATTTCCACAAAAGTCAGCGACAGTATACCTGGTATACTCCAGAGACATCTTCCTGTCCCTGGCCAGACTCGATCGTGTGTATTGTTTTAAGCATCATATTAACGTTTTTAAAGCTTGTTGTATTAGTCCAATTGGCTTATCAGATCATTCCCTTGCACAGTTTTTAAATTTTTATAAAATTAAAATGTAAAAGTGCGTATTGGCAATCTCCCTATTGTCCGATAATGTTTTTGGCATAACCACTGACAGGATAAATGTGAGTACAGCTCTTTACAGCAGTGGTGGGATGTAGGCAAGGTAAAAATCAAACAACTTTGCCTACAGTACACTCTCAATGTCACAAAAGACATGGCCAGATCTATGAGAGCTCTGGAGAGAGAATTGGTGGAGCTGCAGGGTTTAGCAGACTCCACGGGCGAGAAAACTTTTCAAATTTTCAATAGAAAAGAATCAGGTCTGTCTGACCTGTGAGCTTTTATCAGGAACTTTACAAAACAGAGTTTCAGGACGAACCAGAGGTGGTGTGGTCCTTCTACGAGGGCCTTCCTAAGGTCTCTGAGGCGAAAAATACAGAGTTGGAGGCTCAGCTCTCTGCTCAGGAGGTGCAAGAGGCCCCGCAGAGCATGCAGAGTGTGAAGGCTCCTGGGATAGATGGTCTCCCTGCAGATTTGTATAAGACTTTCTGGCCAGTTATCAGTGAAGATCTGTTGTTGGTCCTCAGAGACTGTGTGAGTAAGGGGAGGCTGCCTCTGAGCTGCAGGAAAGCTGTCCTCACCCTCCTCCCAAAGAAAGGAGACTTGCAGGACATTAAGAACTGGCGTCCTGTGTCCTTGCTCTGCCCTGACTACAAGCTGCTGTCCAAAGTGTTAGCAACAAGACTGAAGAAAGGGATGGTCAGGTCATCCATGTAGATCAATCATACTGTGTGCCCAGCAGGTTGATATCTGACATCAGTCTAATCCGGGACATTTACGACCTCTCTGGTTCATTGGGTTGTGAGCTTGGTCTGATTTCTCTAGATCAAGAAAAGGCTTTTGACCGAGTTGAACACTAGTACTTGTGGCAGACAATCCAGGTGTTTGGGTTCAGCTCTGGTCTCATAGATAAGATCTAGGTCTTATAAAGTGACATTGAGAGTGTACTTAAGATTAACAGTGGTTTAAGTGCTCCTTTTAGTGTTCAGAGGGGAGTCAGACAGGGTTGCTCTTTGTCTGGCATGTTATACTCTCTGGCCATATAACACGTTTTACACAAACTAATGTCACTTTTATCTGGTTTCTCTTTACCTGGGTGTGGGAACCATTTTAAATTGTCTGAGTATGCCGATGATGTTATTGTTTTTATAAAAAAATCAGTTTATCTGCAGATGTAGGATTAAACATACCGAAAGACAAGTGTTTGACTTTGTGCTTGATTCACAGAAATTGCCACCACAAGCTGCACAGAGGAGAGGAGAGGGGCAGAGGGACAGAGAGCACACGGCTGGAAGGAGCTGGGCAAACAGACTTTGACCGGACAACTACATGCAGTAAAGTACAAAACAGACCTGCAGCCAGGAAAAACATTCTTGGTTGAGTTTTTTTAATTCTCTTGAGTTTGAAGAACCTTTTTCTCCTCTGGGATGTTTTTCGTTGTTGGATTTTGATTTAGTGAATTACCTGAGTTGCCTGTTTATCGAAGAATAAAACTTCACCTTCTTTTTGAACCTTTGATTTTTTCAGTTAAATTGCACTACCCAACCCTAGCCCCCCCTAGTGACCTCATGACATAACAATGTCTGGACATGTTTTTAGCAGCCTCTTGAAGTTCAACCGTGGTGAAGGAAAAAAAAGGCTTCAGTTAGCTCTAGCCTCAAACAAGATTTTATGCAATCAAAAACACAAAGCCTTGGATTTCAGTGCAATCAGCTTGCATGTAGATTGTTGTCAAATCCTCTTTGATAAAATTAGAGACGGTAATAGACTGTTAGTGAATGGAAAGGAAAAAGGGAAGGATTAATAAACTAACCACCCGTGACACTGCAAACCAACAAAACGCATCGTGAAAAAAGTGCATTACCTGTGTATAGGGGATGTCCGAGTGGTGCGCTGGCTGTTGCACCAAACGCCAACTCCGCCACGTCAACGAGACGACGGAAGGAGGGAGAGCTATGCACGGCTGCTTCGTTAAATATTAGGGCGCATGATGTCGCCTAGCAACCAGCGCGCCATGAAAGCAGGCACAGCGCCACGCAACGACAGGGAGGGACCGCGCCTCCGGCTACAGCTAGCTAACCTGGACAAATTTGCTGTTAAGTCCTTGCAATAAATAATGCATGATAAAGCATATATTCTGCGTAAATGTGTCTATACTAAATTTAATAGGAAGCAGGACAGTTCATAAAATGGAGGATAGCTATGGTTACAAGGCTTGATACGTATGTGCAAAAGGTTACATTTCACCACAACAAACAACAATGAGGTTTTTAGGACACATCAATATCCACAAATGAAGATACCAATAATATAATAATAAATGAATAAAATATCTGTATCCATCGGACTATTTAGCGTTTGAGACTCAACAGCTCTGATTGAAGTAACTCATCGACCAGGACATGAAATAACTAGTGGCAAACTAACAAGCTACCACACCCATGCTGGAGAAATAAATTGGCCTTAAAACCTAAAATTCTGTGCCTCAACACTACACTCAGACTCAGGTCTCAATGTATGAAATAAAAGTTGGTTTGTAGGTTTTTGAGGTTCACAGTGGCTGAAGTCATAACCCAGCATTCGATGGTCAAAGTCATATAATTAACCAGCCCCCTCTGCCCTTCAAAACAAAAGCGAAGTGACAGCAACTATAATGAAATGTACCATGTGAATGATTAATAAAGATCACTAAAGGCATCCCCCAATTAATAAAAGATGTGTTTGTTTTAACCTCCTCCCCCTGCTGTGCCCATCCTCCTCTAGCCCCTCCATCCTGTCCCAGCTAGACAGCCATTACACATTGAAATTCCCAGATGGGACCCAGTGTTTGGGTGAGTGTCAGCTCAGAAAGGCACTGCTAGTCATGCAACACTAACAAGCTCAACAAGGAGGTGGGATTGGAAAGGATGTGGGGTGGGAGGAGAAGAGGGATAAGGGAGTTTTCTCAGACCCCTTTCAGGGAGGTTTCAGACTAAGACATCTTTGTCCATCTTTTTTATCATTATGAAGATTGTGTTGATTGATGGGCAAAAATGGCAAATTTATCAACACAACAAAGCTTTCAAAAGTGAAAGGGTCTGAACACCTCCCGTAGCTATACTGTAACCTATATGTTAGTCATTATTTAAAGGAGCAGAATGGACAGTGTGGGACCGGGTCTAAATACACCACGGTGTATGCATTCATGGTGATGAAGGAACATGTCACCAATGACTCATGTCTATGTGTCCCATTGCTGTGTTTTTAATAGTATGTGGACAACAATGGATCTGTACGAGTCCGATAAATATGAAGCACAAATCTTTAAAACTCTTGTTGGTTAGATACATTCCCTTTTGATTTAAGGCTTTTCATGAGACTTGTTGTTTTATAAGAAAAAAATGCAGAATATAACTTTATACCATATATATATATATAAAAATATATATATTTTTGGGACTTGTAAGGGAAATGTAACATTTTGATCACAATATAATCATGTTAATTTCCCCTTTGATTGATCATGATTGAATCTCATACAATGTAACCTTGATCATGCTGTATCCTGTACAACTGAATGAATCTTGGCCTGATTGCTTTAACTAAGGCATTGTTGCCTTGATGTCATCAGAAGATCCTGACCTTTGACTTTGTAACAACCCCAACCAGAGTGGGAGGGATGAGCCAAATGTATAAAGACAAAGAACTGCTTCCCATCAGGGTGCATATTAAAAACTATCCTTTGTCTTGTGCACTATGCTCTGAGCATTAAAGTGTGACAATACTGTAAGAGAATTGTGTCTCGTTCCTCGTTGTCAGAGTGGGATTGCAGAATTGCCACGACAGACTGTACAGAAGACTTAAGAGAATACATAAATGTACATGTTCTTGTTCTAAGTCTATCACACCCATCTTGGAAAACTCAACAGCCAATCCTATTTGCTGTAGTTTGCTGTGCTCCTATGGCTTATTCTGAATTTTTAATGGAATTCTTATCGAGCCTTAAGACAGACAAAGTAATTATTGTAGATGATTTCATGTTGACATTAATAATGATATCCTTAGTATGGAGTTTATTTTTACATTAGAATCGTTGTTTAATCACACCCTTGACCTGTGGTCACACCTGAGGTGTAAAAATTGAAAATGTAATAGTGCTTCCACATGATCTTGTTCTATCAGATAATAATATAATAACCTTTGATATCTTATTACTGGACTATCTGAAAGTGCTGTAGCTAAATTTCAGGAAATAGTTCCATTGACATTTAACTCAATACCATTCCTCAATTTAACAGACGAGTCCTTTAGAAACCTTAGTTCCACTGAGATTGATCATCTTGACGATAGCACCAGTTTCAAACTTTTAAGAGTAACACTAGACTCCATAGCGCCTCTAAAAAAGAAGCAAAGGAAATCAGCCTCATGATATAATTCCAACATGTGTGAATTTTTGTTTGCAAAAAGTAGAAAAGGAAGTGGCGCTCTAACAATCTCCTATTTCTTTCTACATCCTTGGGAAAGTTCAACTGTGTGACTTTCTTCAGAACAATAATGTGTAAGAAGACTTTCTTCAGTCTGGGTTTTGAGCTCATCACAGCACAGAAACAGCTTTGACAAAGGTCACAAATGACTGCCTTCTAGCTTCACAGATAAAGGCTTTGTCCAGATTGTGGATCATGACTCGATCCCAGTTTTCCCCTTTTCGCACATGATTCCGCATGCTGAAGTGTCCTTGAGGAAGACAATGTACCCTACATTGGCCCTGACAGGAGTGCTGTTCTCATAGCAAAAGCGCTGCTCATAGATTTACTGTAAAGCGCTTTGAGTGGACATCCTGTCCAAAAAAGTGCTATATAACTACAGATCATTTACCATATTGCACTTCTGTCCATCCTGGCAGTTTTGATTTTTACAGTTATTATCGTGTTAAATTTTCAACTAATATCATTACTTTTTTTACATTTTTATTTCACAAAGTCTCTTAACACACAGATGTAATTGTTTATATTAGAGTTTGTTCCTATCATAAATTCATCCTCAAGAACTGAATCCTTTTCAGTGTATAAATATGACTGTGAATTGGGAGTAATGATCGTGAAACCCACTGATTACATTTTACAGCAGCTGAATTCAAGTGAGATAAAACTGACAAATTTATTTATTTACTTATTCATTTGGCCCCAGGAAATGCTTAAGGGGCTGCTGGAGGTCCAGAGCGGCCACTCTATGTCCCCATTGACTCAGACTTTTTTTATTTAATCCTATAGATAATATTTTGTGCTTTATTTACCTCAGATATATTGATAATATATAATAATATAACATTGATTTTAATTTAATAAAACATCTTGACTGAAATTATGACTGAAAGTCATACAGTACTGAAGTAAACCCTTGATCAGCAGCATAACATAGATGAGACAGATTTGACCATATCTAACACAAACTGGTGACTGTTGGTCTAGGGTTGGCAGACGTGATATGAGCTAATGGCTGTCCGATGGCATCTGGCTACTTAGTATACATGCAGCTCATTAAGGAGTCTCTGTGCACTCCCCGAGAGAGGGAGAGAGACAAAGGAAGGAAGGAGGGGACGAGTGTAACACATGGTGAGGCGTCACACAAAATAACAGCAGGACACTGTTGTACACAGATTGAGTAACGTCACACTGCATTTTCGTTGAATGCCATTGTTCCCTGTAGCTGTTCGTCAGATTCAGAATCATGTTTATAAAAACACATATATAGGGTATATACAGGTCGTTTTACACATTTGCCATGTTTTTTTTTTTGGTGCATAACAAAACGAAAAAATGGTGGAGAAAAAATGAGGGGAAAGATCAAATTTAAAAGTATTTAGAATATAAGGACGAAGACAGATCCATATCAGAACCATAATTGAATGTTATCCAATGAAATGAAAAATATAATTGCAAATGTATTTTAAAAATCTATTTGTAATTCAGGAATAATTGTTACATATGTTATGTTTCTGGAGAAAATTTGACCTTTTTTTGTAGTTTATTCTCTCCTTACTTTCTTGCAATGCGCGCACTCGACATGTGCAGGGCTTTTATTAATCTAGCCCTTTTTTTACTGTGAATATATTTGACTGAGAAGCTTGGTGATTTAGAGCATTTATGTTGCTAACACGCCAATAGCCAATGTGGTTCCGCTTGCCTACTGATTTATGATAGCCAGTCAACCTGGATTTGTCTTTCCATCTTACACATTATGGAGTAATTTGTCATAATAATCCTGGCAGTAGGTCTAGTTTTGTTCCAATACACACTATACAGCCCATAAGGGACTGGAAAAATGTCAAATTTTTCCTAGCTGTTCACATCTTGTGTCATTGGGAATTCCAAAGTGACGTCAAGTCTAAGAGGTTATAACCGTATCTACAGCCCTACGTTTTGTAAAAAGCTGAAAACATTTAGGGAATGAAATGTGACATGTTTTAAAATTGACTGATGTGGTCTCAATTTAAGTCATTGATTATTTTAATGTCACAAGTTGTTCATAAAGAGTATAACTGACTGGACCAATTGTCAGGTTTTAAGTGGAAACAGGAGGATCCAAGTTGTAGAGACAAAAATGTTTAACTGAAAGTGTCCTTTTAAATGAGGCAAAAATCCACAAACCAAAAAGCACAGGAAAACTAGAGGCAGAGCTGACAAAAATCCTCAAACAGAAAAACACTGGGAAACTAGAACAAAATTCAAAGGGGCTAAACTGAAACAAGCATCACAAAAACCAGGGAAACACAGAGAACTCAAAGTGCAGGATCTAGGTGGGTGACGTGAGGGGACATGAATACGACGAACCGACAAAGACAGCACTGAGGACTTAAATACAAACTGAATTGATGATAAACTAGAGACAGGTGGCACAGGACAAACAGGTGAAACAAATCAAGGCAGGAAGAAAAGTAAACAGAAACACAAGGGTGATCAGACTTTCAAAATAAAACAGGATACAGAGTGGAACACAAATCTTAACAGAGTGGAACACAGAATGAAACACAGAATTAAACACAGATGGGACACAGAGAGGGACACAGAGTGGAACCAAGGAAACACAGGTAAATAAGAATCAGCTTTAAATTCTACAGACATTCCAGTGGTCTCCTACAGTCTTCATGCACATTTAGCATTATACATGTTTCCTAGTTTCTTAGTAGGATTTTGAGTATTTAAACACATATGCCAAGTAATCGGAGCATATGTTAGTTAATTGTATATTGGAGTTTGGAAGGACTTGCATGACAAGCGATTGATCAGGGATCCAATCATGGATCCAGGCAAAGTCAAGATTTAATGAAATGTTGGCTGTAGTTAAGACTCTATGATTCTGGGTTAGAGTGAGGGGTGCATGTGAGCCTAGCTGTAATATATGCCAACAGTGTATGTGGGACAGAAAATGTAAAAGCAAACACAGGCAGGTGCAGATTGATAAAGGAAATGAGAAGCAAAACATATAGGAAGGAGTTTGATTTTATTTGATTATTTATTTTGGAAGATAGCATGATAAGACAATGGCTGGACTGTTAAAGAGAGATGGATGAAAGAAAAAGAGAGAGCATTAGGAATTGCTGCCCATAAAAAAAAGCATGTGTTGAGATGGCCTGGTCCAGACAGTTTAAAAACCTAATGTGGAGCTGACAGCATGAAAGGATTGTGCTTCTTTCTCTGGACACTGCTCAGATCCAGCATTTTCATTTATATTCTCTGTTTGTGTTGGTTTTGTTTTAACTTACTTAATTCTGCTTACTCTCTCACTATCTTATACATCATCACAGCCGGAATAAGGGGAATTTTCAAAATACAACTTACAAACAGATAGCTCGAGGCCCATTGTAGACTTGCTCATTTGTGGATATATGGACTAGGGTTGGGGAACGCAGCATATAACTCATGATACAATACAAGATACATGGCCCACGATAACAATAAAATAACAATTTATAAACGATAATAAGGATCAATCAATATATTGCAAGACATTCATTTAACTATACATTACGATATCTGTCTAACTGGTGAATACAAAATGCCCCAAAGAGGTAAAGTGCAGGATTTGTGTATTTTTTCACTGCAGTTTGGTATTAGTTTCACAGAGTTTCACACAAACTGAGATTAAACTATGTAAAAAAAAAAGCACACAAGATCTTATCTTAGTGCGTATACATACATAAATAAATACATAAATACACTTTTACTGAAAATGTTTTGTTGACTTGTCTACTGTTTTCCATGGTATATATAGGGACAATGAAAAGTGTTTGCATTTTTGTATTCTCCTCAAACTTTTCTATGTACAGTATAAAATAACTTTTAAGCATGTAAAGGTTAAACAGAAATTATTACAAAAATGTATTCATCTTGTTACCTGTTAACCATGTTTTTTTTCTTGTGACAGGGTGAAACACTAACAACTTAGTCATCCTGCTTAATTTCTTGTTTCCAATCTCTTCCTTGAGCAGAGATCATTCGATTATATGAGTGAGGGGAGCAAATTGTTCCATATGTTTAATTGAAATGTCACAAGCATTCCATTTTCACTCACATCATTTATAAACCTGACACCATGGTCAGATAAATTTCCTCAAAATATTACTTTACCTTCAACTAGGGTTTAACCATATTATTTGCTGCAGAATTTCCTACAGACTGTCTGGGAGTTGTAACTAAAAACACAGCCAGCACTGATTTGCTTCGATAAAAAATATTCCTCATCAAATTAGCTGTATGACTTATATGAGCCAGGTAAATCGTTTTATGAAACAAAGGATGAGTTCTTTCTAATAACTGACTGACATACCAGCCAGTGTCCGGAGGCATTATGTTTTCGGGTCTGGTCCATATGTTCGGTCATGCTCAAATGGAATATTATTTAATTTGTCACAAATATTAACTTGAACTCAAGGATGACCTGATTAGCTTTCTATGGTTAAAGGCCAAAGTCACTGTGACTGAGAGCTTGCAAACAAGAATATACTGGATTTAATAGGAAACTAGTGTAATTCACATACATTGAAATGATTGTTTGCACACCCACAACTTCAAGTCCCTCGATGTCCCCATTAGACCTCACTCTCGTGGCTAATATTTACATAGCAATTATAAATAAATATGGAGACAGGGGGCATCCCTGTTTCCCTCCTCTCATTAGCACATATTTAGATATATGACCATTATTAATCCTTCAATTAGTGTCATTATAAAGCGCTCTTACCCAATCAATCAAGGACAAAATTGAAAAAACCTAAACTTTCAAAAGACTAAGCATATCTTATCAAAAGCTTTCACCAAATCAGCAATAAAAATTAACCAAACTTTCTTACTCAGCTCATTATTTTTAATAATCTCCAGTAACTGTCTAATATTCTTACCAATATAAGGACCCTTTAAAAATATTACAAAATAATTACAATATGTCTTCATGTCTGGCCTATCTAACCTCTTTCCTCATCTCTGTAAACAGATGTCCAATGCAACATTAATTATTTAGTCCTGCCAGATTGAGCCTGTAGTGGCTCAGTGCTTTTTAAGCTACCACACCACCTTTAATAGCTCTGATCAATGACAAATGAACATTAATGGCATTACATGCTGAGCTGTGACACTTTTATCATTCTCTCTTTGATTAATGAACAACATATGACAAATAACACAGATTGATTATTTAAAGGCAGGCGGATGCACACATAACCAGGAGGGAGCTTGAGTCCTGCTAATCAGGTTTCCAAACAATGAATGAAGTGTCTCAATGGATAAGAATTGACAAAGATGGACTGGACTTTAGACAAATGGATGATACTAATCAGCTGATTGACTGACAAAAACGCAGATGAATGACCTTAAAACTGAGATTAAAAGAAACATTTCACAGATGAAAAAGGCAGCATGTAAAAGGAAACACAGACAGCAGAGCACCATGAGGAGAAGAAAGCCAGCCTCTTTTTCAAAACCAATTCCTTTAGAAACTACAATAAACGATAACCGGTTTGTACAGGAAGCTGAATAAATCATGATAAATCTGGAATGTAGGTATAGACATGTTTTATGTTGTTACAACACAGCTGTTTTTTGCAGCATAGTATAGGCTCCTTTTTTGTTACCTATTGTAATCCATCATGATTTAACACTGCCACAGAGCTGCTCCCAGGACAGCAAGACAAGACTGATCAGAATCAGAAATACTAATTGTTCCCAGGGGGATATTGGGTTTCATTAAAGTCACTCCAACCAAGAATAAAAATATATACAAACCAAAACACTATCAATAAATAGAAAAACTAAATATTGGTAAGAGTTTAAAATAAAAAGTTTGTTAAATGTGTGCATTTTAATACAATATATCAAAAGAAGCAGAATAAGAATATTAGACATTAGACACATTGGACTGTAGGTCCAATCTGCAACTTTTATTACCTAAAAGATATCACTGATAGCTGTGTCTTTGGAAAACATTGTAAGTAAAAGCACATTTTATGAATTAATTTTCTTGTGGTTACGAAAACTATCAATGTAATTGTTCAGTCAGTTGATTGAAAGATATTTCCACTACAGTGTGCTCTTCCAATTCCTTCCTGTTTGCTGTATTTGGGACAGAGTTCACCACAACTGGCCGGGCCCGGATCTAGAGGTGGGCAGGGCAGGGCAATGCCCACCCTAATTTCTGGTCTAACCAATGATATTACCACAAACGTAGGGCTCCCGAAAGCTCCCATAGACAGTAAAAGCAGACAAACTTAGTCATCTCTGTAATTGGAATAATAATAATAATAATAGTAATAATAATAATTATTATTATTGTTATTATTATTATTATACCATAGCTTGGTTGAATTTCCCATTTTGACGCATTCTTTCAAACTTGGAAAAATTGCCTCTCCCACCCAATCTGAGAAATCTAGATCTGAAACTGGCTAAACAATTATTATTCAACCTTTAAATTTCAAACTCTAAAATGTTCCTTTTCACAGAAACAAATCATATTCTTGACAGAACTAAAGGGGAAGCACACTGAATGAACAACACTTTCTAAAAACTTCCCAGGAAGACGCCTTGTAATGTTTCCAAAATGTTCCTGGACTATTCCTGGACTGTTCCTCATTCCACGAAGTGGGGTTCTTTTAAAGGGCAATGAAGTTGTGAACTATGCATAGACACACGACAAATGTTGAGTAAATTGCTGCCCTCCCATATAGACTTCCACATAGAGCTCCAAATCCTCTTTTAAAGACTGAGCCCAGCCATCCTACGCAGGAAACTAATTTTAGGGTCCTGTACCCACGATGTCATTCTTTTAGCCACGAGCTAAAGATAATTGACTGATGAAAAAAAGCTTTGCCTTCCAGCTCAGGTGGTGCCTCCTACAGCGCCTTGGCATACACATTCAACAGGAAGCTAAGCAGTGTGGATAATCAGTCGTCATTGCTGCGTGAATTTGCTCATTGTTGCAATCCCTACTTACATTAAAGAGTCCCAGCTATTACAGAGCACTAGTAATTTGTTTATTCAAAGTTTGGTCAGTCTGTAGACCGAGTTGAACATGTCCTCTTCTACGTTCTTGGATTTAGAACAGCAGTGGTCAGTGACGGGGTTAAATCATGGGTAAAAATCATCTACTTCAGAATTTGATTATTTGATTTCACCGTATCTGGCTGACAGACATTCACGTGTCCTAGGTGCTGATCTCCATCATGGCAACAACATTCATTGGCTGTGTCTGAAATCACTCACTTATCACTATACTACATTGTGAGTTCGAGCTAATCACAGCACGGAGACAGCCTTGGCAAAAGTCACTAATGACCTTCTAATAGCTTCAGATCAGGGATTTGTGTCTGTCCTCGTTCTGTTAGATCTTAGTGCAGCATTCAACACAATTGACCATCACATTGTATTACAGAGACTAGAACAGTTAATTGGCATTAAAGGAACCGCCCTGAACTGGTTTAAATCCTATTTTTCAGAATGATTCCAATTTGTGAAAATTAATGATGAGTCATCTGTGCGCACCAAAGTTAACCACAGTGTTCCACATGGCTCTGTGCTCGGCCCAATTTTATCTTCAAATATATATTTGAGGATAAATGTTTTCTATGCTTCCACTAGAAATCATTATCAGGACACACTGTAAATTTCCACTGCTATGCGGATGACACCCAGTTATACTTGTCAATAAAACCAGAATAGTGTCATAAATTAACTAAACTTCAAGCATGTCTCAAGGACATAAAAACCTGGATGACCCGCAATTTTCTCTTGTTAAACTCAGATAAAACAGAGGTTACAGAGAATACTTGGCCCTAAACACCTTAGAGATACATTATCTAATGATATAGCTGCGCTAGACGACATTGCCCTTGGTTCCAATGAAACAGTCAGGAACTTGGGAGTGATCTTCGATCTTCAAGGCCCTTAATAATATGGCACCATTATACCTCAAAGAGCTGATAGTACCTTATCAACCCACTAGAGCACTGCGCTCCCAGAATTCAGGCTTACTTGTCATCTCTAAAGTTTCTAAAAGTAGAGTAGGAGCCAGAGCTTTCAGCTATCAAGCTTTTCTCCAGTGGAATCATCTCCCACTTTCAGTTCGGGAGGCAGACACCATCTGTACGTTAAAGAGTAGGCTTAAAACCTTCCTTTACGATAAAGCTTATAGTTAGAGCCGGTCCAGGCTTGTCTTGGACCTGCTCTTAGTTATGCTGCTATAGGTCTAGAAGGTCGGGGGACACATGACACACAGAGCTTCTCTTCCCAGCTTCTCCTTCCTCTTCTCCATCCTGATCACATCAAAGAAATTAATATCTCATCAATACATGTTACTGACTTGACTTCTTCACCGGAGTCCCTTTGCCTTTTCGTCCGCAGATCCAGGGCCGCGGCTGCGGCCACATCGTGGATTATGATGGTGGATCGCGAATCAGAGATCGTAATGGCAGATCCTGTATCGTGCTGGCTGATCGTGATCATAATGGCAAATCCTGTATCGTGTTGGCATCTGATAGTGGTGGTGGACCACGATCGTCCTGGGAGAGGGATCCCTCACATGTGGCTCTCTCTGAGGTTTCTCCATTCTTTTTACCCTGTTAAAAGGGTTAGTTTTTTTTGTAGTTTTTCCTTACTCTTGTTGAGGATGTCACACCTTGTTAAAGTCCTATGAGAAAATTGTGATTTGTGAATATGGGCTATACAAATACAATTTGATTGATTGATTGACACATGAACAGAAATAAAACAAATTCAGTTTAATTTTGGGAGAAACATATAAAATCATAATTTTGCAACATAGACTGCACATAAAAAGCTCTGTAGACAACGTCCAGCCCACAAACAATAGAAAATTGTCAGTATAGTAGGCTTGTTTCTGTTTATCTTGTGGAGCTTGAGAGAATCTGCCAGGAAAAATACGTTAAACTACTCAAATCCAGCTGTGTAATGCCCGGGACAAAGTGACAAAAAGACATACAAAGACAAAAAAAGAGGAAATGAAAAGAGGTACAAATAACTGTAATCTGTTTGGGTTTGTATATTATCATGGGGCTTTACAGGATGGATGTGGTATTTTGTTCTGTTCATTCATGTTACATACATGTATTTCCACATACATTTTTCTGTTCCGTTCTTTTTTCCCTTTTTCCTTCTCTGTTTTCCTTCTTTTTTTAATCTTCTTTCCTCCCCAGTTATATGGTTACATTACTTTACTTTTCACATTGCTGTGGCATTAACTATTTGGGTGGCTGTGGTTGAGGTGTGAGGGGTTGTCCTCCAACCAGAAGGTCAGCAGTTCTATCCCTGTCTTCCCTATCTGCATGCCGAAGTGTCCTTAGGCAAGACGCTGAACCCTGAATTTCCCCTCAGAGAAAAAAAAAAGTGCTGCTAATAGATGCACTGTGTGAATGGGTGAATGGCAAACTGTAATGGAAAGCGCTTTGAGTGGTCGTCAAGACTAGAAAAGTGCTATATAAATACAAACCATTTAACTCACAGGATAGATTTGAGGATTGTTGAGTAGACTTTATTGAACTCTTCAAACTGTTTTTTGGTAGTGCTGATGTTGTTCCATTGCCACTGCCTCCATCGACTGAAGCTGAGTTCCTCTGACTCATTAGCCCACAAGACCGTTAGCCCAACCGCCAGCTCCCCAGAGCAGGTGCTCTCTCCTGGTCAGTCTGAATTGACTTTCCCTGACAATTTATCTGCAATTGAGCAACCAGCCAAATTTGAATGTATTTCAAGTTTTAGCAAATTTTTTCCAGGAAAAGATGGCCCTTCAACTTTTGTATGGACCACCCAAAATACAATTTCTTCTTATGCCACTGGGCACAGCCAATTTGATCTCTCTTTTTATATATATTATTGATTAAGCAAACAGAATGGCATTAAGATTTGGGTAGGTTGAGTCAGATTATTTGTAGCCAATGACAATAGGGGTTGTCCTTCCAGGATGAGTGTGCTATGTATTTGATTTTTAATGTAATTATGGCTTGCATGTTCAATAATTCCTTTCGGTTGTGGTTTAAAGAGTTTGATGCATGTATTTATAGTCAGAGTATTATATAAATTGTAACTCGAACTCAAGAAAGGCAATTCAGATTTTAATGCTTTTATTGTTTTCAGGTGTAATTGCCAACTAAAGTAACTGCCATATCAACCTTTTAATGTCACCTTAACCAGTAAGCCATTCTCTATCAATCTATTCGCAATAAAGTGATTTTAAACGTTCAATTGTTGTGGTTACTGGGGACAGAGACCAAGAGAACTTGGAGATATCTGACACTTTTACCTGTATCAAAGTCTTAATTTTATATTCTGTAGGAACAGGACCAATTAAGCTTTTTCGAAAAATAACATACAGTTACTTGGACGCAGCAAAGGACAAGGCAAGAATGTTGTTGGTGGAGTTACGTTAAAGGTACCTGGCACAGTATTCGACAAGTAATGGTGTTATGGGACAGTTACCAATGCTTTACTAGAATGAATTGGTAACTTTACACCTGAGCAAGTAGGTGGCACAATACAAATTAATTTTGGTTTCATGAGGTAATGCAAGTAATGCAAAATGTGTAGTAGATGAAAGCCATATGAAACAAAGAAGGCAAACAGGTAAACAAGATGCAGAGGAGGTATAGCTTTTCTGTCAAAGCATAGAAATGCAATGTCCGATGCCACTGGGGTCTCCCACACACAGCCAGAGACGAAACTCTTGCTTTTCAGCATACTTTTTATTCTTTAATCAGCAATCATAAATCAAACTCAACTCAACTGAAAGGGTCCAGCTATTTCTGCTGGCCTGGCAGCTCAACTAAGTATTTTCCATGCGCCTCTGTGTCTCTGTGTTTCTTACATGTGCATCCCTTGCGTGTGTCTCTTTCCTCATGTGGCAGCTCAGCTGCTGCCTTTTGAATTCAGGAAGAGTTGATTGGTTAACTAGTCTCAGCTATGCCAATCACCTCTCCCTGGTTCACCTCGAGGTGCTCACTGAGCCACCTCCAAAATGTCTTTACAATTACAATATATATTTAAATGTCATTTAACCAAGTTAAAGAAAATAGAAGGAGGGAGAATGTGAACAATAAAGAGACAGGAAGGATGGATGTAGAATGAAAGAGAGGTGAAATTAAAACTTTAAATTCATCTGATTATTTATTTGGTGTGATTCTGTGTAATTATGTTGTTAATTAGTTTATGTTAGCATATGGAACGACTAGGATGCTTTGATAATCAGGGACAGAAGTTCTACTTGTATAGAATCTGTCTACATCGTATATTCTATTCCAGAATCTGTGCTGTTTACAGAGCAGATTTAGGCCTCATCATAAATCAAGCATCTCTGCAGAATTCACATCATTTGTCATTGGAGACTGTCTGGCTTAGTTAAGTTGTTTAGCCTCCAGATATTGGTCCAGGGAGAAGCCCAAACTCCCCATGGAAAGTCAATTCATTCCAATGACAATGAATAGTGTAAGCCCATTCACTGGCAATATTGTCTTCAGTGCAGGAAAATGCTTGACAGACTGAGGCATTTGCAAAATGTTCAGGTCAAGATATAATTACTTTCAATATCAGGGGGGGGGGGGGGCAAGAGAGGAGACAATGACCTCGCCATCAAACCCAACGACTCAAATTAAATGCTGTCTTAAAGAGATTCATGAAAGGAGACATGGAAGTTGACCTTAGCACTTACAATACTGTATATGTCTGTGTGTGTGGTCCTAGGAAAGGTAGCTAATCTGATTGGGTACCTGGCAAAAGGCTTGTGCTGTCTGCAGAGCATCTGTCAGTGTATACTGTGCACTAACGTTTCCCAGTGGACATGCCACATCTGTGAGAAAAGTGAAACACCTTTTTTCACATCACACTATGTGTTAGATCACAGTGCACCAGAAGTCCATTCATTCTTATGAAAGATATTATTTTTTAGATCTTCAACAAAAAACGGATAAGTTTAATTGCAGAAATTGGAAGGATGGGGACAAAGACAAATGTCCTGGGTGTGATTCATACGTCAGAAATCATTTTATAGGCTAAAGGTGATAACATGTTTTTTCTTTTTTATCTCCACCAAGGAGGATTTTTTTCACCCCTGTACATTTGTTAGTCAGTTTATATGTTTGTTTGTATTTTTGGAAGCAAGATTAGACTAAAACAATTGAACAGATTTCCACGAGAAGGATGCGGTATGGATCGAGGAAGAACCCCTTACATTTAGGTTAAGATCTGGATCAGGGGCCTGATCCAGGAATTTATTTTGACTTTCTTTAACATTGCCAGATATTCATAATTTTCCCAGTGAATAATGCATGGATCCTGATGAAAAAAATCTATGTGTGAAACCTTTGGGCATTGGAGGAAGCATGCATTGTACTGGCATTCTAGTTTGTTACTGTTACTGCAACACACACATTTCTGTGTATTTTGACCTCCTAATATACAGTAATTTTGACTGAGTCCCATACACCTTGCTGATATCAGATGTAGCCTTCTATATTTGGATTAATACACTGCTGTTTCCCGAAGTGGTCCTACACAGTTGTGTATTTGAGTCTATTTACACTTTGGGACTATTTGAGGTCGTGATAGTGCTCTATTATATTTCTGATAGGACTGTGTACGTTTTTTGAAATCTAAGAAATATAATTATACAAATTTTTGTAAGTCAGTGAAGTCATTATACAGTCACTTGAATTTAACGCAGTGATTAGGTTACTTAGTACATATATACTGATTTAATTGAGTCCATGACCTCAGACACAATTTCAAGGAAAGAATAAACTCACTTAAACAAGCATCACTTCAAAATCAGGTTGTTGTCTAACTCGGTAAATGTTCAAAGTAAATTTCACACACACTGATTAAATACATACAACACAGATGCACACATTACATACATTACAGAGCAACACAGTTAGCCTTGCTCTCCATTTCCAGCTCAGATCACAAAGCAATCTAATTAGTTTGTCTTCTTGCTTTGGTTTGGTCACTGCAAATACCGTAGCTGTCAGGTTGAAGGTAGAAAAGGTGTAATAATTACCCAACACTTCCTCCATGGCTGACTCAATCTACTACTGTCCTGTATTCCATGAAGCGGGTTGCTAATGGCTTTTTACCCACTTATGTACAAGACGGTGGGAATGTTCATTTAAGGGCAGAGACATTAATATTTACCTTGCCTTAAAAGGTTCAAGGCAAACTGGATCAGGCTATCTTCAATTAAACATGTCACCACCAAAGCGACCACTCCCTTGTGCTCTCTCTTCCTCTCTACCACTGTCAGACCCGCAAAAAGATTTACAGTTGGAGTGTTTTATATTGATCTTTGAGCTGGTTTTGTGTGTTGTCTATGTAAAATGAGATGAGTGGTCATGACAATTTAATGGGAATGGTGTAATCCACTTATCTCAAGATACAGGGGATAAATCAATAGACTATAATGTTCTGGTTTGGTTACTCTGGAGGCTAAAGCATGACTGTGGTGTCTGAGGGTGTAAAAGCTTTTACACAGAATACCTGTGTAGGCTATCAAAGTTTTATCATCCTGGCTTTTAGACGCTACATATGAGGATTAAAGGAGTGGATTTATAGATGTCCTGGGCAGCAGAGTGTTCACCATTATTTAAATGTAATGTAGAGGTAAATCTGGTAGAGAAGGACATCGAGGCATCATCATTGATTTTTACTGGAGAAAATGTGGACATATCATGTATAATGTAACAGTATCTGGGCAAGACAGAGGAAACCCACACACATTTGATATTTGTGGGATCACCTGTTTTCCAGAGGAGTGTTACAGTGTGCATAATAGTGTGGCTCCGGTCCCTGCTCTCTGGATAACCGTCTGGACCTGTCACCTTTACCCCCATCGCTCCTGCCTCTGCCTAAAGCTCCTGGCTCACCACTACCAGCTCCAACTCTCCCTAAACTGCAGCCTGGCAATAAATATCTTTCCCCTACTCCTGTCTCCACGTCTGTGCTTGCACCTGGGTTCACCTGTCCAAAAGTTCCACATAACAATCAGTTTGGATACAATTTTATTCTGTCTATTGGAAGTACAACAATATTATAATAGTGCAAAACCAAATGTTTGGTGTGCATGGGACTGTCCGCCCAAAAAAGAGTGAACATTGTGTGAACATTATGACAGTGGCGTGTTGTCAAGGCAAGCCAAGCTAAAAATACATCAATTATATGATATAAAAGTGGAAGTGAGGGCGCTGTGGAGCAGGCTATGGAGTAGGATGTGCTTTGGGTAGCTCTGCAGAACAAGCTGTTAAACCATTACATTTAAAGGCACTTATACCAAAGTTCATCCAGTGACATTGTAGTACTAGGACATTAGATTGACATCTACGGGGTATTATGGCACACAAGACTACTAAAAGCTGACAGAACGCTGCATCTGCACAGAAGCCTAGTTCACCTGCTGCAACCTTCCATTATGCTACAAAGTGTTTATTCTAATCAAAGCTGCAAATACCCTTATCTTTCCGATATTCTCCATTACACATGGCATTTATTGCACTTCTGTCCGTCCTGGGAGAGGGATCCCTCACATGTGGCTCTCTCTGAGGTTTCTACCTTCTTTTTACCCTGTTAAAAGGGTTTTTGTTTTTCCTTACTCTTTTTGAGGGTTAAGGGCAGAGGATGTCAAACCTTCTTAAAGCCCTATGAGACAAATTGTGATTTGTGAATATGGGCAATACAAATAAAATGTGATTTGATTTGAATACACAATATGGTTTTGTGGAGTGGGCTGGTTTAAATCATCTGCTTCTGAATATGGCCAAGACCAGGGAGATGGTGATCAACTTCAGGAGGAAAAGGACGGTTTCCCCGGCACCTGCGTATTCTGGGAGAGGATGTTGTCACAGGGGAGGATTACAAGTACCTGGGCGTCCACATCGATAACTGACTAAAGTGGAAAACCAACACAGATGCTGTGTACAAGAAAGGGATGAGCAGACTCTATTTCCTGATGAAGCTGAGATTCAACGTGTGCAGCATGATGTTGGAAATCTTCCATCACTCTGTTGTAGCCAGTGCACTGTACTTTGCTGTGGTCTGCTGGGGAGCAGCATCGGAGCCGGTGACACCAACAGACTTAATGTAACAAGCTGATTAAGAAGGCTGGTTCCATCATTGGCTGCAAACCAGACTCTTTTGAAGTGGTGGTGGAGAGGAGGCTTTGAACAAACTGTTATCCATCATGGACAATCACAGAGCACCCTCTCCACCACCTAGTGGACAGACAGCAGAGCACTTTCTCCAACAGACTGGTTCAGCTCCGCTGCCTCAAGGACAGATACAGGACGTCTTTCCTGCCCACAGCAATAAGACTGTTTCTATCCACACCAAAACTCTTGGTATACTCCTGCAATAACTCTGAATATATATTTTTTGCACATATTATATTTATATTCATATTTTACTGCACATCTTATAGTCCTGGTTATTTATTTTAGTCATGTTTCAAACAAATACTGCAATTTTGCACGTTTTTTCTCTTGTCGTCTTTGTATTTAACCTTTTTTCTTTGCTCTATGTGAAATGCCCTTGATATGCTGTTGTGATACAATAATTTCCCAAATTGGGATCAATAAAGTACATCTATCTATCTATCTATCAATCAGCCAGTGGAAATTTAGGGTTCAATGTCCTGGCCATATAGACCCTTTGGCATACGGACCGGAGGAGCTGGGGATCAAACCACTGACCTTCTAATAAGCTGATGACCTGCTCTTGAGCTACAGCCACCCACAATATATATGATATGTTGTGCACACGAAGGAGCAGATTGAGTCGTTGGCTAATTGTTAATAATCATAAAATATGATTATTAATAAAAAATTATAATAACGGGGAACCACTCTGGTATCAGGGACCAATAATCAAACTGTAAAAATCTAAATCAATCTCAATTTGGAAAGTTCAATTAATAATATCAATATGTAATATTAATGATTATAAAATTGAACAGTGAAGGTTTAAGTCTGAGCACTGACTGTCATAATCCAGCTGTAATCACATACAAATGCGCAAATAATCACAAACGCTAGTTCTTTAATTACAAATAGAATTTATTAAAAGATAGTAAAAAACTATACCAAAAACACTAACCACACAAGCGACTATAAAGATGGCAACACACATGTAACACCTCTGGTGTGTGTGTGTGTGTGTGTGTGTGTGTGCGTGTGTGTGTGTGTGTGTGTGTGTGTGTGTGTGTGTGTGTGTGTGTGTGTGTGTGTGTGAGAGAGAAAGAGGAGGGGGGTATAAAGATGGCGTACGAGGCCACGCTGGTGACGTCGTATCGCCAACTTATAAATGGCGGCTGAACCGCGTGAATTAACAAAGGGGAGGTCGAGAACAGAGAACCAAAGTGACCTAACTCGTGGCTCTACTTGCCAGAATGGCGATGGATAACGACGTGGTTCGATCACGCTATCTGGCCCCCAGAATGTATATAAGTGTGATTGTTTGTGTAGGTACGTCTGAATGTGTGTGTTAGGAGAGGGAGAAAAACAAGAGTGAGAGAGAGAGAAGAAACATGCAACAAGTAATAAGAGGAGATCTTAATCACCACCAAAGGCAATATGCAGTGATTCTACCACGCAGTAAACAGGCGGGCAATCCAGCTGTGTACTGGTTTTCTTATGTGTAAAATACCCGCTATTGCTCTAACGGCGGCGAGTCTAAACAGCGCGTCGGTGCTGCGTAAAATGCTGTCTCTGGACACGCGCAACAACACAGTAACAAACGAGGACTCAGCAGTCCGACACAATATTACATTCAACAATAAAACTAACTATTCAACTAGTCTCTGCCCAGACAATAAGCCTCTTACTTTGTGCTGGTTCGCGGTTCGTCCGTGCGTAACTCAAGAAAAGAGAAGTTAACAACGAATCTGAAGATAAAACAAACGTCTGCCTGTTTGCTCCCTTTCAGTGAACGGGTCACACGGAGCAACTTGGAGAGGTCCTTCTAGTAACAACGGCGCTGTGGAGCCAGGTTCCTTTTATCACCTGAGTCGCGTCACGGGCAGCTCTTAGGGGGGTCATGGGCGTCTGTTGGCTCTCAACCAGTGAGAGGCCAGAGTTCGAATTCAAGCAGCGGTTTATGACTTCGGGTGTTTTCCTGAAGGAATTCGGGCACCCTCTTATCAAGATGCTGAAAACTCTAGCTTAGGCTTCTGGAGTTACATGTAGGCCCCTCCATTGTTCTCTTTACCTGGCTTTAGATCCCAACAGATACATGTATATGAATGCCAAGCTGAAAAAAGCGATGGACAGAGCTGTTACAAAGCAGTAAACTTCCACATTTGAATCTCCCCATTGAGATAACTGGTTCACTTGATAAAAATAAAACATAATATAAACAGTATATGGCTGAACTGTGGATATATATATACAGGTATGTGTGTGTGTTCCTTTTGTTCATATAGAAAAAAGTTACCACGATCATAGCTTAGTTGTGAAATCCCATTACATGATGGAGTGTCTCTCCTGCCTGACAGCATTGCTAGCCACTGTTAACATGGGTAATTTATCCTTTTTACTACATTAACTTTGCTTTCAGACATGGACTGAACTCCAGAGATTCTCCAGACATTCTCAGGAGGGGCTGTATGTGAAAACGCAAATCTGAGCGCTTTCTCCAATGTAGGAGATCCTCTACAGGATTCACCACAAGGTGTGTTGATGACATTTCTAGCAGGCAACAGACAAAAAAAAAGACAAAATAAAAGAAAATCATCAAGATGAAATTTTGATAATTTCTGTACATCATCTAGACAGTATAGGGATGCCTGAAATTTACTTTCACAAAGTTTGATTGCTCCATGAGTGAGAAACTTATGTTTAAAGATTATTTCCATTGACTGCAATAGGTGACATGACAAAACATTAAAAATAATTCTGTTATTAAGATAAAATTCTGACATATTACACATTGCATCTATCATGGCATGAAGATTTAGTCATGAACATTGGGAATCTGTTTAGTGAGAATTTCCTGTATCTGTTTGAAATACTGTTTACAGAAAAAACATATTGATGCACTGTTAGTAGGGTTTTTTGGTAAAATAGGACAAAGGATGTCGCACCTTGTTAAAGCCCTATGAGACAAATTGTGATTTGTGAATATGGGCTATACACATAAAATTTGATTGATTGATTGATTGATGCACCGTGGGCTCAATCTTTGATAAATACAAAATCTGGCTGGATAATTTGTGGAGGACAGTCTGAGGATGCAGTGTAGCAAGTTTGGTGTCAATTGATCTAAAATTGTGTGAGGGAATAGCTTTAATTAGTTTAGTATTGGACTTCATAATTGATGCCATTCAAGTGTATGAAAGTGTCTGCTCAAATGGGCCTCTCAATTGAAAATATAAAGTTCTAGAAATGATGGTTGATTTGCTATGAATTCTCGAAGTTTTTTAACGTATTTATTGTTGTAGCACCACCATCAGGACTATTGGCCCACAAAGCCAGTTGAGGACTTTTGGCATAGGACTAGACCTGTTTGTTAATTTTGGTTTATTTTCATGCATGGGACGGTGGATTTCCTAATAATAATGATAATAATGATAATAATAATAATAACATTGAGAAAAACAAGAGGGACGGCAGCAAAGCAGCTTGGCCCCTAATAAATATCTCAGTTCTCTTTACCTTTGGCCTCAGCGTACCCTCAAGTTCAGCCTGTATCATTGATTACAAGGCCTGAACACTTGATGACGCTAAGGTGCAGAACTGAAGTTATGTACCTAACATCCGCTGGTGGCCACTGACACCTGCTAACATATACTGGTGGTAGTTGGTAACCTAAATTGTGCAACAAAACAATGGTGCACATGCTTTAGGAAAAATATAAAAAGCTAAGAGATGAACAAAGAGACAAGCAGTCGGGAGGTAGAGAAAAGGAGATAGCTTTACTATAAAGAAGGCGTCGCTAGCAGAAGTTGCAACATCTCATCATACACGCATACATGGTGAATATATTAATGCAATTTTCTGTTGAGTAGATGTACCTAACAAAAGCCGTCAGCATGATGAAGCAAGACGTTGCTGCTCTGATACACTTGGTAAAAAGAAGATGCTAATGTGAGAAATTACAAAAAGCCATACCGCATGTGATCAACCATTTTACAAAATCCAGTTGCGAATATCATATGTGCATCAGGGAAATTCAAGACTTATATAAACTCAAATAAAAAATAAGCTGAAAAACTGCACGCTGACATTTTTCCCACATAAAAGGTGAGCTGAGACAAAGCAGTAAATAGAGACGATTGATTCTGTATGCACCTCAAATCAATGTTCACAGACAAACAAAATGACAGAAAAAGCACTGTGTATCAGCAAATATGTGAAGTTCACTTTGCTTCAGTTTACATTTCCCCACTGTGACACACGGGGAGAATAAGACATCTCTTTGTTGTGGAAGAGGTGAGAAGTACTAGACCAGAGCTGTTTTCAAAATGGCTGCCTGTAATCTGGTCAATATCATAGTGGATCCATTACATCTTTCCTAATGTACAGATTTCCAAATAAGCAAAGAATGGCAGCCTCCTTCTTCCTGAATTTGGAAAATTGAATGAGAACCATTTACATGTTAAGTCACAGTTAAACTGTTCGTTCAGGTGAAGTCAACATGAAAATAAACTTGAGTTGGCTCTTGAATTTGTTGTCCTAGTTTACCACTGGTATTTATCGCTTGTAACTTGCATTGAAACAAAGCAACACAAAGATAACAGGTGGCCATTTTCATAGGTTCTGCTTTTGGTCTCACTGTTCTCCACCTGATTTGAGCTTGTGGAACTACACTTTATGCAGGCGGTGATACTTTCAGTTTCTTTCAGGGGTTGGCAGCAGTGCTGTTGATTATGATTGGACACACGTGTTATCATAAAACAACAATTACTATAACGACATCTGGCATGTAGTAGGAATGGGGATACTGAGAGCCAGATACCACAGGGAGAAAGATGAACCGAAATGATTAAAAGATTAAGCGCATGGTGGTGTAAATGACTAAAGCTACTGACCAGTTGGAAGCACTAGATGATATTTTGAACCAAAGCCTCATGGGAGGCCCCAGATAATGGATTTTTAAGATCCTGCAGTGAAAAGGTTACATTATTTTAGGGAAAACTTACACATGGTAATCTTGGAAATGTTACAAGTTGACAACAATCCGAACTGCAGCATGATAGGTCGAGGCAGATGGCCGCCCACATTGAGTCTGGTTCTGCTAGAGGTTTCTTCTAGTTACTGAGGAAGTTTTTTTCTCTCCACAGTCGCTAAAGTGCTGTTGGGTTTCCCTATAAATATGTAACATAATATATTGTATGATTCGGTGCTATACAAATAAAATTGAATTGAATTACTAAACCTGGACATAAGGAAACAGGCAGCATGGTGGACAGTGGACATGTATCAACCATATGTTTACATTATACTAGACATTTAAATAGATGGACATATTCTCATGGGCTTAGAGTATGGTGTGAGTAAAGTTTAGGCGTCCCACAGATTCTTGTGGACTAAATGTCACATAGACCCTCAGGGACATGGAAAGAATAATCTCAGCTTTTTCTTTTTGGCTATGTGAGTACTCAACTGTGGAGGAAAAGGCTCAAGTTTTATTCCTCTGAAATGGGACACAGCTATGCAACAATGTTGGGAAAAAGGCATTTGGAAAGAAGGAGTAGACAGTCTCAGAAAGAATAGTGTGAAGGACGGAGTTTGTTCCAATACATCAGAGAATGCATGTTTTTTAGGCCTACTAGCAGTATTTATGCGACAAATGCTACAAATGGGATATTGCAGAATGTATTTACATCTTAGAGAATCTTACATATTCCTCTTTCACAATATAGAATTCAGACCATCATTAAGCAAGTGACTGACTTGTCACAGTCAGTTCTATATATTACAATGTCAAAGCAAAGGGAAAGATAGAGTGTAGGGTGGATCTTGTTGAGTGCAAATGCTAGTCAAAGCTACATAACAGAGGTACATGACACACTAGAGATGCACCGGTTGCATTTGCTTGGTGGATGCAAATTTGTGAATCTTTGTTTTCTTTTCAAATAAAGCATTTTTCAGGGGAAATTGACCATGAAATATTTACAAAGATAAGAGACCAACGTGTACAAAATATATGCCAAATAAATAATAAGCAACAATATTAATTTTCTGTGTGGTAGAAATGGTATGTTACATAAATCAGAAAAACAACACAGAATAACAGTAGTACAAGAAGAGCAGCACAACGGACAGATAACATGATGACAGGTACAGTATTTTCTTTTTCTGGTTTTGTTTACAGCAGAAAGCCAGCTGCTACAAAAATATCTTATTCATACTGTTGAGTTCAATGCCTCTCATGATAAGCAATAACAGATTCTGAAGACATCTTTACTTTGGCTATTTCTGGTGTGTGAAAACTAGAATAAGTCTGTCATGAGTGATTATAACAATTATTAAATAAATAACTAATATATTAATACTATCCACATAATGTCATAAATAGAAATATAAAATAAATATTTAAAATACCATGTAAAATACAGTTTTTAACTGTATTTAAGTACCATGTGATTTAGCATTGGAGGGTCTAATAGCCCTCTTGACCAGCAACTACAGTAAGAGCGGCAAAACTCTGTGGTAAAACCAATGAGCACTCACTGAATGATTAGTATTAACTAAAGAAACATGAGCAGATGATTGAATGGCAGTCCATAAGTCTGCAAAGACAATGACTAGATGACTTATATGGTAGTAGGACAAGTGAGATACCGAGCATGCCAACTACTTAAAACATATTCTGTTAATTAAACAGTTTTCTCTTTTTTGTCTTTCTCTGCAAAAACTAAAACCTCAGCTTGTTTCATTTCAAAGTGGGTTGTGAATTTAATTTATATATCTTCATGCTGTAAATACTGTAGTTTCAAATGTTTCCTACATGACCCCATTGCTGTATTCTTTTTGTATGCATAACAAATTGGTCAAATTTATAAACAAAAATTCTGGAACTGGAAAAGGTGCTGACCATTCTGTACATTCTAAACACAAAAAACCTTTAGAGGCAGTGTGATTGACACAATGTCATGAATTGAAAATGGAGGTCTGGAGGAAAATATCAGAAAGAACTGAAATAAGTTGGGGCATACAGTAGGCCTACAAGTTAAGTTAAAGCTAACATCTGTACTCTGGCTGTTTGGGACTAAAGATTGTAATAAAAATCCTTTTCAATTTGTGTACAATACAATGCAACATTTTGTCTGAACACACCTTAAACTTCTCATATTGTATTCATGTCACACAGGAGAGAATGTATATCAGCCTCCAACCTGAAAACATAAGGATTTAGGAAATTTGGTGTTTTGATATGTTTTAACTAACCACAATTAGTCATTGCAATGAGCAATGCAATCCAACAATGTTGGATTTATAAAACGTACTTATGATACTTACATATTCATATGGTTAACAAATGAGAAACTGACAAAAAAGCAACAGAATATTGTAATACAGAATTATCGAATAGTAATGGTAATAGTTGGAGCTTTACAGTCACCATTTGAACTATCCCATTTGACATGAATGCAACATTAGCCTGCATGCTGACTAGGAAATTCACTGAGTTGTAGTCCACTTGCCTTTCTACAGTGCTCCAAAATATTATTTAAATAGATTCATTGAAAACACACTATAGCAAAGTTGGCTGTTTGTGGTGAAATGGCTTTTGTTATGGCAGCCATTTTGATCGATTGGATTAAAGGTAAAAAAAAAAAAGTCTACCACATGATACAAGGCAAAGTTAATAGAAAGCATGGGAGTTTGGACTGTATATGGTAAAAGTGAAGTTAAATGTACTGTTTACTGACCAGATTAAAACCATAATGATATTGTGGAAGTGACAGTGCATAGTTTTGCGGGGCACTAAAATGTGTGCCAGGACTGTATACAGCATTCATTAAGATTTAATGACTCATCTACCAGCTGTGGAAAAACTAAAATCTTTCATTGCTTAAATATCAATATGATAAACATATCTGCCAGCATCCTGTTGAGTTTGATGGTTCGAAGCTGATATGTTAAAACACGGGGCGAGTGTGTGCGTGTGTGGGTTTGTGTGTAACCACTGTGTGAACTTTACTGGGATGCTACACTAAAGTATGAGGGGCGCATCAGGAAGGACACTGAAAATGTTCAGAGCAGGAACAAACAAAGGAAAAATCTCTAAATAACACTTGTAGATGCCTCCAAATACTGGAGGCTGCCCAGAAGGCACACTTCAAGTCTGTGTGGGTAAAGGGCAGGCAGAGCACAGAGTAAAACAAGCACTGTCCACTTTGTCCAAACATCACCTCAGACAGGCCATATTTTAGAGCTGGAAACATAAAGTAAAGGCTTGTGGTCTAGTTGCACTCCCGAGTTTCTCGTTGTTATCATCAGAGGAAAGTCTACACAGTCTCCAGACAGGCCCTGCTGCATTTCTTCTGTGTTATTGGTGTTTCATATAGTAATATGTTTGTATGTGTGTGTGTGTGTGTCTGTGTGTTTGTGTGGGGTGTATGGTGCTGTTGTAAAACCCTAAAATCACTGGGTGGATGTTTGGGGCACTTAGCCCCCCATGTGCTGCTGGGAGGCTATGCCAGTGAGTAGATGGCATTGACAGGTGAAGTGGCCTCGGAGCTCTCGTTGCCCTCTGTCTCATCCTTGTCCTTCTTCACTGTGTACTGGCCAATAAAAGAGCCATCCTCGTTGAACTGACCATCGCCACCTTCACCATAGTCCACGAGGCTGTCGTCGCTTTCCTTCACATTGCCATCCAGCGAAGTCTGGCTGCCCTGCAGAGGCTTGTTGTCCTCATCGCTGCTGCAAAGGGAAATGAGGAGAAGAGAGTTTGAGGTTAAAATGTGAGCAGGGTGTTTTTAAAGTGTCAGCAGGAGTTTGCGACCTTGCCATTGGCATAGGTTAAAAGGGGAAATGAAAGGTTACGGAAGTTGAAGATAAAGAAATTAGATCAAAGTTAGTTATCAAATTGTATGGGTAAAAATTGTTTTGGGCAGAGTGTGCTGATCTGGGCTATTGTTCTATTTAAGTATTATGCTCGGTTAAGGGGAGATTCTTACATGTCTTACATGTCATGCTTCAATGGAATCATGTCATGACCAAAATGGACAAAAGAAATAATTTATATTCTATCAATGTACATATGCAATGTGAGTACTCAAAATACTCAAAGAAAATCCAAATCAATCCTTTGAAAACATAGCTGCACTCACATTGTGTACCAAAGCTGCGTGTAGATTTACAGCAAAAGTCTAAACAGTATTCAAATCGGGGTTTTAAAACAACCCTGTCTCCTAAAAACATTTGTACAACTTGCATTAATATGTTTGAAGGAAACATATTGCCACCTGAAAGTAAGTTGTTTTGAACATATCAGTGAATGTACCTGCAAACCATTCACTGTAAATACAAAATGATTGCACTCAAAAAATCTGCAAAACAATCACTGTCAGCATAAAGTGCTTCATTTGTTTTCTGACTCGACATGAACTTTAGACTCCAATGTCCAAAAATTTATGTCAGCAGAATATATTGATGTAGGAATTACATTTCCTCCAAAACATGATTGGCAAAGCAATTAAGTTAACCAGTATTTTGTGGTAATGAAGAGATAAATACTGTCCTCAAAAATTCAAACAAGACATTTGCATACACATGCTAAATGCTGGCCATATTCTTTCATGAGACATAAGCCTGAAAAGTCCACTGCAATTCCTGGAGTTGCGGTCGATTTCAGTTCAGAGTATGGCTGCATGTCACTTCATGATTTCAGGGAGAACATCATGCACAGGGAGAAAGAGCTCTAGACTAGCAGATGCTTTCTTGTGTCATATTAAGCCAGCAGCATGACGGTGGCAAATGCATTAGAAGAAGGCAGAACTGAGATATTTCTCTTCTCTGCTTGCGGTGGAGCATTATATTTCAAAAGGATCAAACATCATGTATTCAGATGCTCCAGGAGGACAGTATCTGTACTGTTGCTTCAGAGAATCATCATGCTCCATGCTAAAACACAAAGGGAATCGCACACATCATTAAATACAGTTTAGGATCTAGATATGTAATCATCAGGAATACAAATGGACCAAGGAAGATGCAGCATGATCAAGGTCCAACACAATTTTAAATCCAGCAAATTCAGCACAGTTGGAATCCAGAATATATTTTATCAAAGTACAGAAACTCTAGAGTACAGCAAGAAGCAGTGAAACATTCAAAGCTTTAAAAACAAATGCTAGCATGTGATAATGTGAGGCTCTGAAATAAAGTTATAAGCTAACATAAAGTGGATAAATGCTTGAGAAGTTTTGTCATCTTTTAACTGAGTAATATGCAATCTGATTACAATTGTAGCATAAATTCAGTTAGTATGAGGCCAGTGATGGTTTCTGTGTTGTATTTTGAACTAAATAATGAATTTTGATGGGCTGATTCTTAGCTGTTTACATTCATTGTAGCCCTTTTTTCAAGACTATCAATTGCAGATGACACCACGTAACAGCCACACAGGCAGTTCATGATTACACCTGGGTAGGGATTTATGATGTCACAAAACCTAATTATCTTAGATATGGACGCACTGTTGACATCATTCAGAGCCAGAGTCTGTGCAGTGGGTGCTGAGCTGAGGTAGTGAGGTCCCACCATACACCCTCCAAAGAATCAAGACAGCTTCAGTTGTCAATCATGACCTCTCACCTAATTTTTTATAGCATCGAATAATTAAAACCAAACCCACAAGAAACATGAACACTTGGACAACATCGGTACGACAAGAATAACCTATAACAATAGTAACCATCTTTGGATAAACATTTATTTAACATGTACTAAGATTTTTTATGTTTATGTCCCAACTCTTGGAGGAGACATGCTTTATGAAAGATATTGCAGCCAGCTACCAACAGCAACACAGTAGCTGGCAGATAGAAGGATATTCTTTAAGAGTGCCAGAAGTAAGTCAGAGAGGCATGTCTCCACACACCACCGCCTATGAAATGCTTCAAGATTGTAGTTTCCGGTAAGCTATCTCCCATAGCAAAACAGATTAACATGAGTCAAGAAGTGAATGCTGAGTTCACTTAGGACATTTGTATTGGGAAATAGGTTTTTTCTATTGGATTACACATGCTTAGTTCTTAGAAGTTCTCTTGATAGATAATATTCACTAGGATTTTAACAGTCAAGAATGGCTCTAACAAATGAAAATGCACTGCAAAGAAGCAATAGAAAGTGAGATTCTCTTAGAGTGGGATTAGGAGGACTAAGGTGGTGATACTTCTTATTTTCATACCTTTCAAGAGACCTTTTCACCAATGAGGAAATGAAATCCCAAAAGAGATAAAGAACACATAAATGAAGGTGAGGTGGGTAGAACAGAAACAAACAGCAAACAAGACATGCTAAATAAACAGATACTAAAAACGATGTTGATGCATTGAGATGAAGAATAACACTGACATATACAAGTCTTCGCTAAGGTTGGAAGCGAATACATTTCATAAGATAATGACATAAAACAAAGTACTGGTTTGACCTTTAAACAGTTATGACAATCAATTATAACAGTAAGGTCATACATTTTTGGATGTGTTGACCATAGAATCATGGCCAATTTTGATGGCGCAGGACACAAGAGCATGTTAAGCAGTCAGACAATCAGACAGATGACAACAGCCCAGTATCTTATAATGACTACACACTGGAAAATTACCACCAACTGGGCGGCTGTGGCTCAGAAGGTCCACTAATCAGAAGGTTGGTGGTTTGATCCCCTCCAGTCTGGATGCTGAAGTGTCCTTTGGTCACTCTAAATTGCTCCTAATTTTCCGCAGTGTGTGAATGATGTTGGATAGAAAAGTGACTTATGGGAGTGAATGAATGTGACTAGTAGTGTAATACACTTTGGGTTTGCGTGTGTAAAAACGTGTGCAAACTTGATTTCACCTGCAAAAAAAAACATGCAAGCTGATCTACTAACGGTGCGCACTGAGGATTTCATGCAGAATAACACACGCTGTCCATTTATTTATATTTCTACCTGAGTTCGCGAAATATTGGGAGGAGTGGATGCAAATGCACAGATAGCTGCAGTTATTGTGGTGAGGAGACGGCAGGAAGAAGACGGAGAGAACTGTTTTTTTCTGCTCATGGCAGAAAGTGAACTGCACCTGCTGCTCAATGTTGGTCAGGCATCTCTTCCAATGTCCCCCCACCTGTTTTATTTGCAGAGGTTTTATCATGAGCTATTTTTTCTTTTTCTTTTCTTTATCTTCTCTTAATTTCATCGTTTTTTGTTTACCCACAGCATTAACTTTCTCGCGGATTCTCCCCCATATTGCGTTTCTTGAGTTATATTAATATTTCTTTGCTGTAGCTCAACAACATGTTTGTTTGCCTCTTCCACTAACACCTCCAATATCATTGTATTAAATTTTGTTGTGCGATTAGTCACTCTGCTATCAGTAATGCTCCATGGTGGAAAGCAGTAGCGCACGCAAAACATTCATTTAAATACTACTATCTCTACCATGTTTGATCCTGTTATCATTTACGCAATTATTTATAGTAGATCACCCGCAAAATGCCCACAAACAGAACGTGCAATCTGCACATGCAATTCAGCACTCTTTAATTGGGATCTTATTAGATCAGGCCCTTTGAGTGGCCAGTAAGACTAGAAAAGTGCTATACAAAAGCATTTAATTTAACTAATGATAAAAATTGCCAAGTTTTCAAATATTGACATTGTAATCTGGCGTGAGGCTTTGGGCTGTAAACATGTTTCCAGTGGCTAAACCACTTAATTTGGAGGTCAAACCTAAAGTTAGGTCATCTGAGATGTCACTGAAAATCCTTCATTGCAGAGGACAAACTACAGTTAGTATGGCAAGTTGAAGTTGGAGCAGGCTGTAAACTGTAATGGATGGTTATGAGGGTATTAACTATGGTATTAATTGTTTCATATGCATTTCTTCACATGTGGTTTCCTCTTCCTTTGTGTAGAAGTATTTCCTGACCGATCAGACTGTCACCATATTCTCAGAACTCAGCCATTAACTTGTTTGTACAATGCTATACACTATAAAACCCCATGTAGTTTTTAAATAGTAAATCTGTTTTTATAATAGAGTTATTATGTTTAACTCTTGCCCTGTACAACAAAACTAAACTAAGGATCCAGCTGAAAAATGTATGTTGTGTAAAACTTGTGTTTCTACTTTGAAGTATTGCAACAAGATGCATGAATTTCAGGTCAGAACATTTTTGATTGTATCTCCAGCCCTTATGCACCTGGTGGTAGATGCTTTTAAAATGTCCGGCAACAAAGGAAAAACAACGGAATTAGCCTTGAGAGGGGTGAAGTCATGTTAGCTGTAACAGGAAGGTGCAAGCTCCCACACTGTTCACTCATGCTGCTATCTGGAATCAATGTCTTCTTGCTGGAACAACTGATCCATGAAGAGCCTATCATGAGGATGGATGCTTTTATATGTACAAGATGAAGTTTGGCAACTCTGTACACCTCTCTGGCTAACAACATCCAACACATTAAGATACATTATAATCAATGGAGTTGTTACTTGCTGATTGTAAAGTGGTGCAAGCCGAATTTAACATTTCGACCCTCAATGGATGAGTGGAATAGCCAATGAACAAATTCAAATAATAAATTCAAATTACCATTCAGGTTCAATTAATGGAAGGTTGCAGTTGATTCAATTCAAAGTCATGCATAGATTACATTATTCTAAAGAAAAATTTAATAAAATGTATGTACTGTCCTATAAAGCGCTTTGAGTGGTCATCAAGACAAACAAAAATCTCTATATAAATACTTACCATTTACCCAAATGTATCTGATATACAGATGTAACTCCCCAAAAGTCACTCCGGTCCACGACCTTTGGCTTTGTCCCATGATTGTCCCTTTTTGGTAGGATATCTTTAATTGGTATTCTAACAATTATGATCTGATGCACTGTTTGGCTGCTCAGTAGATTCTCTTGCACTGCAACATACTGTACAGCAGACCTTATGTTTGGTATGTTAGTTGAAAAGAGGATAATACTCAGTGAATGGACGAGTGCTCTCTTGTTTCTCCAGATGGTTTATGGTTAATGACAAATTTGAGAGCTCCTGGGGCCCAAGTATTAGGCACCCTATCTTCCCTGAATAACTCCCTTTTGTGTGATATCCATTGTGGCTATTCCTCACCATATGCTTTGTTTTCATCAAATGATTGACTGACGGAGGCTGTAACTGCAGCTATCTCTGTCTTGTCTGGCTTTAATGTGGTTTTTGTTTTTTTATGCTTTTGTATGTTTGTTCTGTACTGTATGTTTGTGTTGATGTTTTTTTTTGTCTGTGTGATACATTTTTTATTTAATAATAAAAAATTATGAATTTCACCGTATAACAACATTAAACAATGTAGACATTTTTAAAGTCACTTGTATCAGATTTACTGCAATATTTGTGAACTTTGTCATTTATTTATTTTCCTGTAAAAAATAGAATGTTGATTTTAAATCCAAATCTAAATGGTCACCAGACTATCCTTTACTGTGTATATGTATGTATCACTTGGATGTAATGTGACCACCATGGTCTGAAGTTTAGGTTGTTGACACTGGGATAGTTTTGTTACTGGTGATTATTAGATTTCCAGTTTGAAATTGTTATGGAACTGAAGCCTACAACTCGGCTGCTTCCATCTCTCTGTTAATCGGACCTCACAGCTAGGATGTCTAATACTTTCTATGATGTCACTTATAACATTGTTAAAATGATACTTTAAAAGCTAAAGCGGGACTGATTTTGCTGACATCGTCTAAGCTCAACAAAAAGCCAATAATGCTGATTGTCCCTGTTTGAGCAGACCCAAACAAGTTACACTTTATCCACAGCCCCTCTCCCCAGCTCAGGCGAAATATCTACTCCACCCGACATGCACAGGCTGCGAAAAATGCCGTGCCAAGACTTAAGTACCTGTTTTCGTTTTCGTTCCTGTCAGGGACAGATGACCCATTTCAGCGTGGGGGAGAGAGACGGACGAAATGTGAGGGAAAAGTGGAGACAGCAAGATAGAAGATGTGCAGAGAAAGAAAGAGGACAGATGACAGAGAAGCTTCACATGATACATGCATGTAAGTTCTTGCATGCACACACACAAAAACACAGAGACACAGAGCTGGAGTGGAGTGGGATTGATGCATTAGCACCAGGGACAGAATCAGAGTAAAGCAATGACCTTGAGTGTAAAAGAGGGGTTGAGTGTTACATCCATATTAGATCCATTATTGATTAACAAACAGTGCAGGATCTCAGATATTGGGGATGCATGAATCACAAAAGCACACATTAAGCACAAAAACACAGCATTACAATAATTTTAGCAAAGAGGTTCATTATGTGTGTACTTTTCATTTATGTAAAAAAGAGTGTAGATTGTATGGATACTGTAAGGGCCAGATTCTTGTGACTGTATGTGTGCTCATATATGGGCAATCACAGGTTACTGTTGTCTTTTCATCATTAGGATCCAAGGTCAGTCAGATGTTGTTGTTTTTCATTTAAGGGTATCTACAATCAAATATAAAAGCTGCACTGTCACTCTCACAGAGTTAGAACATGTACATGTACATCTCCAGGTTTAGAAAGCAGGTTAATCTAAGCATGTTTTTAGTCAAAGTTCAGTGGGACCTGGAAGGAGATAAAGGCACATCATTCACCAACACATTCTTTTCAGACACGTTCTACAGCATATACAGTACATCCTAACATTACAGAAATATGGCATACTGTGTATGCTCAATTGTTATCATTGCACAACATAGCATGTGTCATTTTCATATGTGGCCGTGCTTAAAAAATGGTGCCCAGAAAAAGGTGGTGCAAGGATGGTAAAGTGAACATGAAATAGTAGGATTCATTGTACCTCAGCTGCTTGACCGAGAAAGTTTTCATCCATGTGAACTCTTATGCACATATATTGTACATGACAACAACTCTCTTATGTTGCCCACAACTTTCAGTTTAGCCAATCACAAGATTAGCGTGTTATCACTAACAAATCTTTCTGTCTGTTGTCAGACCACTCCATTGAAGGGGTCAGCTGACCGCGGGTCATTAACGCTACCTGCTAACTAAGTCAAACTCATCCTGGGAAGCTGCATTAAGACCTACAAATGAAGTCATGGTTATAACCTTAAATGAAGGGTGTGTTAACAACAACACGTGTGACTTTTTAATGTTTTAGTCCATGAACTGGTTTATTAAATGCATCTATAGAGCCTTAGCTGCATGAGTGATGGTAAGAGTCCTGTTCTCCATGAATCAGTTGTAAGCACTAGACTAATTGGCTGAACTCCATCATAATTGATGCACATGTCATCTGATCTGAATTTCCACCATCCAGCCTTCTTGCATCACTTGCTGTTGACAATTTCTGGACCTGGCACCAATAATTAAGGGGGAAAATGGAGTGGACACAATCCTAATCAATTTACCACAGATTCCTGTGACCTATACTTCAAATTATTTGAAAGGTCAGTATACAAACACAGATGATGTACCTAGGCAAGGCAGTGAACAGTCTGTATAATTATACTTACTGGTAATCGAAGGATCCATCCTGGTCTTTATGGTCCACTGAGTCTAAGGGGAGATCTTTTTTGTCACGCACTGAAGAAACAAGAACAAAAGTTACATTATTAGCCTTTTGCTGATATGGGCAAAATATCGACATGTGCAGGAGTTTCTGGAGTTAGTTTGAAAATATTACATATAAATATTACTAAGTTCCATACATTTGTCTTTGGCCTTCATTTATCAAAGTGTTAAGGTTCACTATGTGCCAGCTGCATACTTATTCCCTACTATCATATCATACTGATGCGTGTATAAAGCAAACAGATGTGGACAGTGCACTACTTTGGCAAATTGTGTACAAGTAATTAATGTGCATGATATATCATGCCTATTAGTTCAGTAGCTTTACATTTTTGAATTTGAAAACATCAATAACATAGACAATAAATCTATGCTTTGTTTGCTGTTTAATATTAGTATACAACTGGAACACAGTGCAAGTTAAGAGACTTTTGAGCTTGTTTTAGTTCAGTTGTTGGGTTGGATTTGTAAAGTGCATAAGTACTTCACTCAGTACTGAAAACTTGTTTACTCCAGTGTGTGTATTTGTTGCTTTACTTAGTTCATCACTGGGTGTTAGTTCTTAAAAGCATCACATGTCAGCACCTACCGAGATATTTTGCGAAACCAGTCACACAGCAGCCACCTAAATATTATAGAAACTGTAAAACATTAACACGATCCTCATTTCTTTTGTTTCAATACACTTAATTATCACATAGATCAGGATCAAAAGCAGGAAACTTGACTTAAACCATGGGAATGCACCAATCAATAAATTAGTACTTGTATAGCCCATATTCACAAATCACAATATGCCTCATAGGGCTTAGCAAGGTGTGACATCCTCTTAACCCTCACAACCTTATTCCCTCCCTATTTAGTACCTTGATAACTTAGAAGCAAACTATAAAAGACATCCAATCAGATAACTTTAAATGTTATTGCCATGGTAATGGAAGACAGAAATTAGAGTGTGAGCTAAGTAGAATGTTTTGTATAAATTCAGTAAATTGAGCCCATTCACTTTTAATTAATTGAATACAAAGACATGTTCTAGTCCTGATTACTGTGTTTATTAAGTCTTTAATCTTATTTAGCACGTGGCTGAGAAGAGCCACGTGCTAAACACTCACAACTGCTCAAGACCACCAGCAGTCGCTTGCTCGTCAAGTAAATTTTTGACAGTCTGGGACAGTGGCTGATGCTCCCCTCCTTTGATTGGTCATTTTTAATACTCCTTCCCCTTCATTTTTCTGCAGCAGCTGTAAACTTAACGGACAAATGGATAAATATCAATGCCATCGACACAAAAAGTTTATGTTCAATGTTGTTTCGTTTGGGGACCAGTCCAGAGTTTCTCCTGGTGAAAGATCATGAAGTGTTTGATCCCCTGTTTCCTGTCAGCCGTGTAGGATGAACAGACAACTACTACAAATCTCCAGATCACAAGGAAGTTATGTCGTGAGTACTGCTCAGCAGTTTATGGTTGAATGTGGGCGTGTAGACAGCAGACTTTGAAGCAGGTCCACCTACGCACGTTTCCAGGTGGACTGTGATTTATAAAGGGAACATTTCCTTCACGTGTGCACACAGTTTTATAAATCTGAATCTTTTTTGCGTACGCCATTTTTGGCTTTTGTGCACACATACACTTTTAGAATGTACACACTGTTTTATAAATAAGGCCCCAGGTCACTTACCATGCTCCTCATTTACACAGGTCCAAGTACAATGATGAAACTGGTGTCATTGATTTTTCTTGTTTTATATTAGTCTCGTCTTCACTCCATACAGAGGGTTTTAAAAATGGGAGGACTGAGGAGAGGACTGCTTCCTGTGTTTACTGGCTGCTATAGCTGCCTATGTGCTTCTACATCACTGGTTCGAAACAGTCACGTACAATTATTATTTCCACCCATACACATTTTGTATGTGGACTGACAACACAACTGCATCTACAATTGTGTTCACGATGTGTCACTAACAACTCCCTCAGGTGATTTTGCATGCATTAACACCTGCACTTTCCTGTGGTCAATCACCCAAAATGCATTTTATTGCCAGGTGTAAATGGGGTAAAGTGTTAAATATGTGACAATTACAGTATTTCAATATGTAATTTGACATAACGGCATAACACTTTATTTCTCAAAAACAAAATAAACCAAATAAGCTACAACTTAAAAACTCAGGAGACTATGCTGAAAATCGTTGAGTTTATTTTTTAAATGCTATGTTAAAATGAAAAGAATATAAGAATCATCCTATTACTGGTATCAAAGCCCCAGTGTCAGGTCTCACCTGGATATTTGCCACCACGACTCCTTTTGATGAAGCAGACGATGAGGAGGATCAGTATGATGAGGGCAATGGCACACATCAAGCCGATGAACCAGCCCTGAGTGGCGATGTCTACCTGGTCTATGTAAGCTGGAGACATACATAGAGCACATACACAGGGTGGGGCAGAGGGAGAGGGAAGAGTTGAAACACAGTGAGTGATTCTCAGGGCCATAATGAGTCAGAGCAAACAAACCAGACAATCGATTCACATTGCAAAGCACTCAACTCAGAACCAGCATTTCCCCAGCTCATATCCAAGATTCAGTTGTACACAGAATCTCATCCATAACAATAAGGCACTTATCTTCTCAGAAAAGTGTGGGAGAGACAGTTTTGGTGTGAAAGATGATTGTTACTTTCAAGACAAGATTTCAGTACAACATAAATAATGCAAATACTTTGAATGGATTAGAATAAAATAAAGACAAAGGTATTTGCAGCAGCATTTGTAACAATGTACAGATTCTTGTCAACACTGTCGTTACAATCATAAGTCTCATATGCCAGATCAGACCAAGCAGTTGTGGTGATGGCCATAGGGTCACCTTCAGCTCCAGTAGAACTGATGATTGTTGTTAACCTATCATATCCAGCAGTAGGTGGCTGCTGGGAACAGCTATTTTTACATGTTAACATCTTGTAACTAGCCTGACAACTATTAAACAAAGTAAGAAAGCAAAACAAAGTTTATTCAGGTGAACCAACTGGAACCTTAAGACACCACAGCACATTAGCTAGACTAAGATTCATCATTACTTATGTAATGTAAGGGATGTATTGACAGGACACATATTATGTTTCCCTCCATGTGTATTTTGTATATATGATTTAGTTAATGATGTCATTTGGATTATAATTTTAAATTGATATTACACATACAGTACATGAGCTGTAGTGTGTGCTGTCTCAAAATGAAGATCTTGATGCATTAAATATACTTTTTCTACCTATTATGTGCAAACGAATCAAAGAATTTACAGTAGACGTGTATTTTCTTGACATGTTAACTACATACTTATAGATAATGCTCATAAACACAAACAAGTTGAAGTTGGTGGTGCCCACATACAGAAGAGTGAAATGCCTTCTCGTAATTGACTGCAGGTTACTTTTGGAAGAACATGCATGCTGTAAAATAACAAAACCGTAAGAAGTCACCAAGCTTTTACTCGGTTGACATTTTACTACTGACAGACTTGCTCCCAGAGTAGCCCACCTGGCAGGAACGCTGGTTCCACCTAGCCTGGTGTGGTCTCACCTGCTTGGGTCTTAAAGTTGAAATAATTGCTGCTGATGCTGTTGAATTCATGGGAGTAAACCCTCAGACGGTACGCGGCACCTGCGATCAGATCCGCCACTCTAATGGGGGGCTGTTGAGTCACTCGTACTGTTCTCTCCGTGTTGTTGCCTTGGAGACACAAGAAAGAGGCCAATCACACTCCGGGGGGTGTGGCCTTCATCCCACAATAAATGCCTGTGTTTTTCTAGTTAAGGTCACAGCATCACAATGTTTTGAAGGGAGACTTTTTTCTCTGAGTGATAGCAGGGTTGGTGACGTGAATTGAGACTGATAACAATGCAGTGCCCAACCTCATCATTATGATTTATTCACCTCTGTACAGTACAGAAGCAAACACATGTTACTATTGAAATCTTCTAGTCATTACACCTAATGGATGAGAAGCAAAACTTTGAAGCTCAATTCAGCTGACATTCAGGATCATTCTCCTCTTTTATGGCTTGGAGACTATATTTAGTGACTAACTCTCCACAGAAGAGAAGAGAAGCACAAGGAGCAGGTCTTCCTGGCAAAACCACCACTTTGGTGTTCAAACATTCACACTCCTAAACTGTCTTGGGAATGGGCAGGTCTGCATCATGTTTGAACCAGATAGAATTGATTGATTTTGACTGCAGCAGAACTTCCTTGTGTAACATCAGGGGCTAAAGTGGCAAAGCATTGTTCGTCTCAATTAATCACACAGCGACTACAACCCGCGTCTTTCCTGTCGGTCATGACATGGCCAAGCTATGAGCATGACCCTGAGGTGAGAGAAGAAGGCAGCACGTGGTGGTGACATCATGCACCATGCTATCAACCATTTAACAACACTGAAGTCATCCAACAGTTTTCATTCCAATGCCATGCTATTAACTACCAGTCCTCAAACCCGCCAAACAAAATGTCAATTGTTGAAATAAGCAAAGACCTTCTTTTTCAATAATTAGTAAATGAAGTACTATGAAAATGGCCATGGCTGATATTTAGTCTTGTTATAGTGATTTTTATGTTTTCAGGTCAATGCAGAGAAGACAGCAGCCCAGGAGCTCAAAGCACTGCAACTTAAGAAAACACATGCAAATAGACACAACACAGGCAAATTCATCGTCATCAGTCTGACAACGTGTACTGCAAACAACTCAACCAAATACAGAAAAACACTGCAAATACAGATGACTAAAGTGTCTTCAGGACGAGACACAAAAAAGGGACAAAATGTTAGTTCAATTGTAAATAACATGTGCTGATGAAGAAAAGTTTGCCTGTGTTTTGTCTATTTTTATGTTTTCTTTAATGTGTTCAGTGTGTGGAGCTCTGAGGGCCACTGTACTCCAAAGTCCTTAAAGGTTTAGTGTTTATGATTGAGTGGTGAAGTTGTAAAGTTCAAGGGCAACTGAATTCTCTCTGTTGAGAATTTAACAATTGTGTGAGTGCGAGGGTATTCAAATAAATTGGTAAGTAAGTCAGAGATGTGCTACTAGATTATCTTTTTGTTTTAGAACATTCTTTTATAAAGAGAAGTTCCTTTTTTTCTAACTTGAGCCCCTGCCCCAAAAAATGTCTGTGCACGTCCCTGCCTTCAGGTCACATCTTACATGAAAGTCCTGTGTTTGGTTTGTCTGTTCTGGGGTACTAGGTGATACAAGGTGTATTTTTAGCTTGTGTAACCCAGTGGTGGATTTCGGATTTTTCTAAATCAGGTACCAATTTTATGTCCAACATTCAATATACACAACTGATTCAGTAAGTTACATATTTAGGTCATTCCTTGTTCACTGTTAGCTCTATAGCTTTGAGCAAAGCAAGATATCGGTGAATATATTTTGAAAATTACTCCTTGTCTAACCACATTGTGTACTTCAAAAAAGATTACAAAGTACAAATTCTCAACAAATTGTCATGTTCCAGTGTTAGTATTGTTGGTAAGTGACTATATTTTAAAGACTAATGACAGGATAGGGTGACTTTGGGTCCAGCTCCCCCTGGCCTCACCCCTGGATCTGCCCCTGATGTAACCATTTCAACAAATATTATTAGAAATGGCAGAGCGATAGAAGGATTTTTCTTTTTCTTGAACATATGAAGATGACTTGGAGTGAACATGAAGGAAATTAAATGTAAATAGGATGGAATATCAGATGTATTTACATACTTACATATTTAAATTTAGGAGGATATATTTACAAAATAATGGAGAATTTGAAATGAAGGCAAGTCTACAATATTTAGACTGTTTCAAATAGCAGCTTTTCAGAGTTGATACAAAATAAATGATGCTTTCAGTGAATTTTGCTAAATTTCTTGGATGATATTATGACCAAATGCTAACATAGCAATTAAATGCACAAATAATATGGGGGTTATGTTCCCCCATTATTAATGGTTAAAAAGTGGCTACAATTTTAGTTTGGGAAAGGCAATCAGTTACACAAGTCTACATGAAACAAATTACTAGAATGATGTGCAAACACTCTTGAATTACAGTCAGGAAGAAAGAGGAAGAATGAAGGGGTTAAGATGGGAAGTGGTGGTGGTGGGGAGGGTGATGGCAGGGGCTCACTGCCCCTCTTTTTTGAGTCAAAGCTTTTAGATTTGACCTTGAAGAACAAGGGATGGGTGGGAGGGATGGAGACTATTAGATCAGTCCTATCAACCCCCCCCCCCCCCCCCCCCCCAATACCCTTTCTCTTTCTATTCACATTCAGACATCATTAAGAATTTCAGCCACTGCCCAAGTACATGAATAACACATCCTTCATTCTTTCGGTCCTTAATGAAAGCTCATTGAGTGTTGAATTGGTAGAAATGGCCAGAGACTCTAAAGACAGTGGGTTGTTCAATCTCAACCAGGAAAGGAGGAATGATGTGTTTTAAATAAGCTGACTTCAAAATAAGCACCCAATCCAAAACAAGAGCAAGTGATTATAGAAGCTTGAAGATATTACTCAAACAATTCAGCAATAGCAATCCCAACAGCCCACTGACAGTGCTGATAAAACCAGAGCCATTCAAAGCCAGGCAGCATGTTGAAAGGAAACTATTGTGATGGTGGACTGCACAGGAAGTAGAGAAATGATGATGAACATTTTCTAACATCAAGAAGTGACAGAAAGAGTGCAAGAAAGACACAGATACACAGACTCCAGTATATTTCACATTTTAAGTTCAAACTGAGAAATTTATCATTAACTACCAATGTCACATCCTCAAGTAAAAAGCTGATAAAAAACAACAGGCCAATGTGACAGCAGCTGCTGCTACAGTTAAAGGTTTCGTCTTGTGAGAGATCTTCTGTTATGATAGAAGAGCTGTAAAAGCATATTTAATTAATTCTCTTTCTTTTCCCTTTCCTTTCTTGCATTCTGTTTTACCTACTCTTGCTCTGTTGCTCTGTGAGTATGACAGGAACAAGGACACATTTCAGCAAAACCCTTTAGAGGGGGGTTGGGGGGGTTAAGGCTAAGACCCTAACATTCAGGAGGTATCAAAGTCTGTATGAAAAAATGAGGTATAAATTACTGAAGCAGAATCATTCTTTAACTTTTCTGTAAAGGGACCTCTGATCATGTCAACCATGATCAAATGCTGGTAAAAGGACTGAATATGATCAGAGATGCAGGAAAAGGGAAATCTAATGTGAATTTCATAAATAAAGATGGACCGAGCAGTATTCAACCAGTGCTGTTTAAGAGAATGTTCTAGAGTCTCCTGTGAAACACACTAAACAAATCTTTGGATTGGAAGTGACAACATATAATATGAGCTCTTACAAGCATTTTAATCTTTTAAATTTTTGCATTTGGGGATAAAATGTTTGCAAATAATTATCAATTCACTCTGCAAACAGTGATGATTGCTAATTACCAAAAACTATAGCAGATGGAAACTACAATTGGTCAAATAAAATCTAATTCAATTATTTGTCATTTGAATAATTGCTTATATAAAAAAATATTGATTAGTGCAACTTTTAAATTAAAGCTGGTTTTAATTTAATAAATGTTGGATAATTTTTGAAATTTTGCCTGCTCTCTGAAAAAAGCCCTCTGTTTGCTCCTACTCTTTGTACTTAGCAAAATATTGTATCTCCACTGATATCTCACTACTATAGTTTTGGTTTACTCATTAATAAGTTCAGCGCTAGGTGTTGATAGCTCAAGGTGGGCTTGGTCTGGTTTCTTACTGTCCAGTGTGAACTCTAGCACAAACTCGCTGCTGCCGGCCGGGAAGTTGTGTCTCCAGCTGACGTTAGCGTAGTTACTGTTAGGCTCCACCGTCAGATCCCAGATCTTTTGCCCAGGGGCCACTACACAAGGGGTGACGGGGGTAAAGGGTTAAAGGTCAAAAGCAGGGGGTAAAGAGGGCACAGTTACAACAGCGTCACACAGAGCTCCAATTAGAACTATGCATGGTACTATCACTAAGGGAATGGTTGTTTAGGTTAGGATTCATGCTGAACATGGTCCTCTCAAACCCCAAGTAGAAATGTTCATGGACAGAAAATTCACCCACAGTAAAGTTCCAGAGGATTTTTCAATTCATGAAAGGTGTAATTGCAATATTTACTTTTGGTTTTGAGTGAATTCCAAAGCTAATTAAACTAGAATAATAGAATAAAATGGCGAACTGAACTTGAAATATGTAGCTCTCCTAACTACAAAGTGTAAAGGGTATACTATCCAATAACGTTACAATCATCAATGTCCATTTAATGCAAAATACATTTTGGATTCTCACTCCCTGACTCAGAGGATAGTTGCTGGCTACATCCCAATATTCTGAAGTAATTCCCCACTTTTTGTGCAGTAGGTACAGCACAGCTTATCGGAATGCAGCCCTGATGTAGTTTCCTGATTTCGTCAGGTGGGAGAAGGCAATTGTCTTATGATATTCATAAATTAAATTGCCATTCAAGATCAACTTAAACACAACAAAGACGGTTAAAACCACAATGGGGCAACAGCATGTACCCAACACATTCTGATCGGTACGCCTGGTGGTGACTAGCACAGGAGGTGTGGTGGTAGTTGTTGCCTCAGTTGCAGTGGTGGCGGTAGTAGGAGTTGTTGTAGTAGAAGGAGAAGTTGTAGCTTTAGGAGTGGTAGTAGTTGAGGTGCTAATGGTTGTAGGAGCGATGGTTGTAGGAGCCATGGTAGTAGGAGGAAGAGAAGCGAGAGGAGGAGGAGTGGGAGTGAAAGTTGAAGCCACAGAGGTGTCTGTAAGGTTGACTACAAGGGAGGAGGTGGGAGAGAACAGAGGGTTAAACAAGCCATAGGATCATCAAACAGGCAGACACACACTGACACACACACACTGACACAGATAGGAGAAAGTCAATGAAGCCCAGAGATGAAACATAGTTCCACGATTTCCCCACGAGCTGCACTTAATCAGCCTGCCCATCACATGTCACACAACACACATCACACACACTGGAATCATCATCAGTCAAGAAATGATTTCAGTTTTCACTTGAGTGTCTTTCACTTCATCTCTATTGGGATAACCCAAATATTGCATCGGCACTGTGCTGCACACACTTAGAGGCCACTGCCACCAAGAGGACAAATGATGATATTACACATCCGTCCCAATGACTCTTTGAAGAGGATGCAAATGATTAAAGCATTAAAGAATACAAATATATTGTAGAGCTCATAGCACCTTATTATTCCAATAGATCTCCTTGCTCCCTAAATACAGGAGTAGAACAGGAGGTAGAGCCTTAAGCTCCCAGGCTAAAGACTAGACTTTTTTTGTTGTCATTGCATTTACGTGGCACTCAAAAAAGTACCATTCTGTACTACTCATCATGTAACAATAGGCTATTGATGAGCCACAAAAAAATTACTTAAATTATGAAAGAATATCCCCCGGTGTCATCATTTGGTGTTACCTCTTTGATGATGATGCCATTTGGAGTTAGTGCCCTTCAGACTTGAAGGGCGAAAATGCAGTTAAGTAAAGTGCAATACTATGTTGTTTGTAGTAACTGACTTAAGAGACACGATGGCCAACCTCAGGCTCGTAAACAGCACATCATTTTCCAATGATTTCCACTTGAAAAGTTGTTCACTTTTACAGTACCTTGAAGCTGAGGTCATTTTCAGCCAGTGAAGAATCCCGCTACTGACGCAGCAACCCAAAAATCTCCCTCATACAACATGCTTGTATCATCATGCTGGATGCCAAGCATGCCCTGAAGTCACTGTGCAAGGGATAAATAAAGTGTTCCGGGGTAATGGAAACATCAGCCGCCCAAGGTTTCATGACACCTTACCTGTTGTTCCCAGTGTGTATAACTGACTCAGTGAACAAGCGATGGATAAAGATGGCAGAGTGATATGAGTGTTGAAAAAGCTCTGAAGCAAGACAATCAAGCTATTGAGTGAGCAAACAAGCCAACTGCTGATGGAATTTTGTTTGTCTGTCCTCCATGGCACACTCACCAAGTCGCATCATTCATCAAAATGTTTCCAAAGTCTTTACATTCTAGTGTAAGGAAGGGAATTTCCTTTCCACCCCACACCCATGCACACACGCACGCAAAAACACACGCCCCAAAACAGCAGCATTTTCATGACATTGTATCCAATGACAGTGAGTGAAAAAAAATATTTAAACATATAGATGTTTAAATATGTATATATTGTATATAAATATGTTGCAACACAAGACTAACTTGTGTCTCATAGCAGACAGGGGGAGTGATGCTGCGAGATTGAATCGTAAAAGTGCACCGTCACGGACAGGCTCAGAAATCAAAGGTTGAAAGTTAAGAAAAGAGCAAAGGACTTGAAGGAAGATTGTGCAGCATCTCTCAGGGTGAACTATGAAGCCCACTTAGTGGATAATGATACAAACAATTTTGAGGGTGTGAAGTATGCAATATACCCAGTGTGTTATACTGTTGCATACTGTAATTGAGCTCAATCAATGTATATCCCGTTCACTAGAAAGGATTTAGAGAGTAACCTACAGCATTTAAAACCAATGATGACCTGAGCATGGTCAGTGGGCTTATTCAGTCTCTGACAGCACATGGTAGCAGACAAACAGCAGTTTAACATAAAGAGAGATGAGGAGAAGCGGATGAGAAAAGAAAGAACAACAGTAGTTCAGTCCAAGAGTAAAAACACAGTCTGGTCTGTTCTAAGTTGGAGCTTCGACCTGTTCTCAATTTAATATAATAATCATAAAGATGATGATTTCGGGTCTTTAAGAGTCACTTGCCAGAATAATGAACACATTTACTTACAGGTTGGGTCACCTGTGATAAGTGATTATTATGTTTAATGTTTTCATTTAAGTTTAAACTCATCTAGATAGGAAGTAATCCACTAATAAATCACAAACTTAAATATTAGTTGCAGAGTTTGCTCAGCTGGATCTGTTGACAAACAGCTGACATACTAATACTATAGTATTGCAGTATAACTACTGACATTGAATGACTAAGCCCCATCATATCTTAAAGAGTTCATAGACCCTTATTATCCCAGTGGATCACTTCACTTCATAAATACAGGCTCACTTTTGGTTCCTAGAGTTTCTTAAGAGTAGAATGGGAGGTAGAGCCTTCAGCTACCAGGCTCCTCCCTTGTGGAACCAGCTTTCAGTTTGGGTTTGGGAGGCAGACACCATCTCAACTTTTAGGTTAACTTTCCTCCTTGATAAATCTTAAAGTTATTCCTGGGGAGCAGGTGACCCCTGAACCATCCCGCAGTTATGCTGCTGATTGTTGTGATGTTTTCTTCTCTTACAGTTTGAGATCATTAATAACTTACTTGTCATTATGGGGGTTGTGGCATTAACAATTGCTCTGCCACTCAATACAGTGATTACAGGGATGGTAGATTCAAGCTTTAATTGTCCCCAGATTGACACTGGAGATTTAATAAACCTAACTTCTAAATGTGCTCCAGTATGTTTACATAAACAGGTCTTATTGGTCAGACTGTATATATTAACATGGAGTCTGTGTTAAGGTTCATTTGACTAAGAGCTGGAGGGTGAAATATTTAAACCCAAAGGGATTGATACAAATGCAGCAGCTCTACTGGTGTGAGCTGCAGGGGGTGCTAGATCTAAACGACACAATAGGCGGGGGGGGGGGGGGGGGGGTGAAGGTGGACTGCACTGCTGCTGAGTGTTTAGATGGATAGAAAGACAGAGGTTGAGGGTGGGTGGGGGCGACAAGCAAACACGCTGTGCTTCTCATTCCCCATTACCTAGACCTGTAGTATCAGTAAAATTATCTGCCAACAACAAGAACAAAAGAGACGGGAGAGAAGGGAGAGGTGTCAGAGAGGACGGAAAGAGTCAACAAGAATGACTGGAAGGTCAATTCAACAGATTCTCTTGCTTACCACAATCGAACAGTTTTTTTCAGTTTGTGTTGAATCTTTTTATCTGTACTACCCTATGCCATTTAAAAACTGTTCATTATGAAGTCTGCCCAGAGTTATAGGGGACACCGTTTTTTTCAAAAGAATCAAGTCCAAAGAACAATCACATCCTATTTATTTCAGATCTACTGGAGTTGACTAGAGGTTAATTCGAATATCTCAGAGGTTGATATCTCTAAACCTGGAAGAATAAAATCAAAACTATATGGGTGGGCAGATACCACTTGAGACACCAGAGGGTCTCTGGCTGATTTTAATCAGTGTGTGTGTGTGTGTGTGTGTGTGTGTGTGTGTGTGTGTGTGTGTGTGTGTGTGTGTGTGTGTGTGTGTGTGTGTGTGTGTGAGAGAGAGCGAGCGAGCGAGAGAGAGCTGTGAAACACCAGCTCATTCTCCTCTTCTCCATTTGATGTCATACACAAAGAGACCTGTGTTTGCTTAAGGGCTACAGCCTCTCTCACTTTCTGTATATTTCTACATCGCCCTCTCTCTCACACACAGACACACACTCACACATACATACAGCCTCCAGTGATTTACAAAACAAGACTCACAATGTATGCACACTTTCTCACCAACCAAGTTCCAATGTAGGTAAATGGTTAGAGTCTGTTACAAAGTCACATGAGAAGCTGAAGATCAGTGTCCTGTTCCTTAGACAGTAAGAAAAATATATGATATATATATTTTGCCTCATCATTTAAAAATCTAAATGTAAAACAAATGAAACGCAATAGAGTGATGTGAAAGAATTAACATTTAAATGATAAATGTATTCAAAAATAATGTATATATATATGTATATACGTCTTTTGTGAGACTGTATTAGAAATTCAGGTTTTTGAATTACGTGGAGGATGTAGTTATTGCTGCTGTAAACTATCTTGCATTCTGTTACACTTCTGACTAGCCTCATTAATATAAACAGCACCACTAACATCCTCCAAAATTACCATGCAGTTGAGTCAACACTCCTCTGTAACAATTTTAATTAAGCCTGAACATTATTAATTTCTTTAAATGCAGAATTGCTGCATGAGATATCATGTTAGTTTTAGTTAGGTGTGCCTCATAATCTAATTACTTAAACCTCTGCAGTTTATAGGGATTTTGCAAATGTATATGTGTGTAATTTTATGGAAACACTCATTGGACTCACCCTCATTGGTGAAGTGTGGGGACTCCTCAGCGAAGACCTCTCCTGCTCCCACCTGTGTGAGCGCTGACAGTAAGAACTTAAAGCGGGTAGATCGATCTGGCAGGCGAAGGGTGAAGTCTGTCATATTTGGAAGAAAAGTCTCCAGCTGTTGTCGACCCACCCTGGAGCCATTGACTAAACACACACACACACACACACACACACACACACAATAAGTAAGCTTCCAGTTTTTGCCCAAACTTTCTGTGAGATCTTTTGGATCCTTTCCCAGTTCATCTACCTCACTACTGCATACTGCAGTTGTGTATGATGTAATAATAATAATGTAAGAAGCTTCAGCTTTGTTTTCACTTCCAAATTAGCAGTCAAGATAAAAGACTAATACTGGTTTAGTGAAGATCTGTGTGACCTATTCCCCTGAGATATATTACGAATATGATGAATTCCCAAACCTAAGAAAAACAAATATTTAGAGTTTTTACATCAATTCCTCGCCACTATCAGTACTTGTATGAACATTGGAGCAGCTAACCTGTTTGATATTTGAGTTGGTATCCAGTTAGAATGCCGTTTGGCTCCAAAGGTTTATCCCATTCCAAGTAGATAGTGTCAAAACTCCTCCTGTTGATCCTGAAGAATCTTGGAGCATCGGGGACTGTATATGCATACACATAAAAATTAGTAAAGAGAAGAAACAACTGACACTACTGGCACTTTTACTGGCATTAATACTCACATACTCTCTAGGTAAATAGACATCCAATTGGGTCAAAAGATATCTCAAAATGTAAAGTCCTGTAGAGGGTCCTGCTGCTATTACATTAGTGTACTAAAGACATACCAAGTGTTTGTGTGATTGGCACTGCCATACTGACTTCTAATGGTTTATGTAATTCCACTCTAGGTTTAATGGATGGAACAGGAATTTTCTGGCTAAAGTAACAAAGTCGTAAATATGGCAGAAGGTAGGATATCTACATACTGGATTCAAAATGTCCCTTAAGAAACCTATAGATATGTGATTTGTTATGAAATACACTGATTGAGCAGCTGCCATCCTCACCTCCCTCCTTGGTGGAGAACTCCACAGTGTTGCTGGGAGGGCCTTCAAAGTGTCTGTTGGCCACAACTATAAACATCTTATATTTAGAGTAGGGCACCAGGTCACTGAGGATGCCAGATGGCTCGGACGTGGTGCTGTAGATCCCTTTGGTCTTATTCTCCTTACTGACCATCAAACCTGGGACTATACTGGACTCACGCCAGTAATACAGCTGGGAGGGAGAAGAAGAAGAAGAAGAAAGGGGTTAACAGGTAAAAGGTACAGAGGGGGTGAGGAGATTAAAACAAAAGACATTTTTAGAAATAAAGAAGGGAACAAGAGAAGAAAATACCATGCAAAATTTTCTAGACCAACTCTGCAGTGAGTTTTATTACAAAAACGCAACTCTTCTCACCTTGTACTCTTTGAACTCTCCCTGGACAGAGTTTGGGTCCACAGACTTCCAGTGGATGTTTGCTTTGGTGCTGTCGACCTTTGATACCCTAAAGTCAGTGGGAGCATCTGTGGGCTCTGAACACAAAAAAAAAAATTGAATGTTTGTGCTGAGGTGTTTCTGCTGCACTAATAAAGGCTTAAAAATCAAATGTGCATCATAAAAAGCTATTTGTATAAATCAATAAATCAATGATGGTGTTGTCTGTCTTTCAAAAATATTATATCTTGTGTATATCTACTTACTGTCCTCTCCAGAGTATCCAATGACCACATTAGACTCAGGTCCTTGCCCAAACTCATTTCTGGCCTGGACTTTGATCTCATAAGGCACATAGGTTTCTGTGTTGTGGATGATATGTTTGGACCCCTCTGTGGTCACATTACTCCACTCTTCCCCCACATCCTTCCGTCTCCACCACACGTTGTATTGTAGATTTGGACCATTTCTCTCCAGATCAAGCAGTGGCTGAAGGAAAGAAAAATCTCACTGTTACTACAAACTGATTGAAGAGTAGATGCTGATGTGATACTTCTACAAATAAAAGGTATTTAATAATATAATTATGGAATAAAATTATAAAATTAGTCTGACACAGAGAGATTGCCTTTATATGGCAACAATAAAAGTTTGAACCTCCTTAAAGTTTCAGTTGTATACAGTTTATTAGTACTAATACTTCCCTGCAGTGTGATCTGCAAGTTTACCCGGAAGGGAAATTTTGTTGATTTTACAAATTGATTTTTTTTTGGGTCATAAACTGTATATAGAGATAGACGACATGACAGGTTCCAAAAGTGAAGCCAAAACATCCTGATTGCCCCCTGGTGGTTGGTCGCAGTATAGGTCATAATCGCAGCCCCCTCCATGTTATTGGATGGGAAACGGACCAAACTAAGAAATCAAAGTCAAATATATTTTTCCAAAGTTAGTTTCTGTGATTACACCCTGATGCACGTTCAAGTGTTCAAGTTTTGTTTTTAATTAATATATATGTACATTATTGATGCTATTAAAATGCTAGACTGCTGAGATTGTGATTGGTCAAGCACATGTATTGGCATTTATAACACATTTATTTACAATCAATCATCTTTTAGAAATTTCATATCGGGCCATAAATAAGTGTATGAATATGAAGTTTTACTTTTGTTTGCGTGAATTTTCTCCAGGTACTTCGGCTTCCTCCCACAGTCTAAAGACATGCAGATAAGGTTAATTGTTCTAAAAGACTCTAAATTGCCCATTGGCAAATGGTCTGTATTTTTATAGCGCTTATTTTATTCTAGATGACCACTCAAAGTGCTTTATAAGCGCTTTTCTACAATTTGGGGTTCAGTAGCTTGGCAAGGACAGCATGAGGAATGAGGAAGACTGGGATTGAACCGCCGACCTTCTTGTTAGAGGACGACCACTCTGAACGTGGCTGGTCTATTGTATTTTATGCAGCGTATGCTTCATATGCAATTAATGTCGATAAATGTTGAAAATGTCTGAACACCCTTGTGCTATCCAGAAATTAAAAAAAAACTGAAAACAGAACCAGTCAGCCTTCATAAAGCAAGACATCTTAGCCTATTATTATCATACAGATACATCCTAAAAGAATGTTCCTCTCGGTAGAGGAGTTTGGATCATTTTTCAACTGAACATGCCAGTATAGGGACAGCTTGGTGTTGTCTGTTGTGTGAGTGCCAGTCCATCCATCCATTATCTATACCGCCTATCCTTTTGAGGGTCACGGGAGGAGCTGGAGCCAATCCCAGCTGACATTGGGTCAGAAGTGGGGTGCACCCTGGACAGGTCTCCAGTGTTTCACAGGGCCAACAGAGACAATCAAGCATTCACACTCACATTCACACAGTCAATTTAGAGCTACCAAACCCCCAATCTGCATGTCTTTGGACTGTGGGAGGAAGCCAGAGTACCTGGAGAAAACATACATAAATACTCCACAAGACCAAACCAGGCTTCGAACCAGGAACCATGTTGCCATGAGGCAACAATAGTAAACACTTTACCACCACAAGTATAAGTAAAAACAAGGTAAGAAGTAGGCAGCCTGTAAAATTACAGCCCCATAGCTTTAGGCAACATAGGAAAAAGACTTCTGCTGGACAGATTCAGCTTTACTTTTATTGTAGCACTGACTTCTGTGTCTTCCTTAACAACAACAGAGTTAAAAAAAACATACCAACGTCGCATGTGTTTTATGTTGTGTGTGTGTTAAGGATCAACATATATGATTATGATATGCAGAACCAATATTCCAAAATGTGAGAAATGTAGAAAAAAAGTACATGACCTCAGTTTATTGTGTCAACTTTGTCACATTCCTTGATTTCATTTTCACATTTCCATGATCACAATAAAGAGTTTACACTTTTCTGTTTTGTATTACTATTTACAGTCAGCAGGCAGTGAGTTGAATACACTCACAGGATGTAATTTCTTGCACTGTACATGACTTACCTCCCAAGTGATCTCCATGTTGTCCTTCTTGGAGCCCCATCCTCTAAGACCTCTGGGAATTACATCTGGAGCTTGTTTTAACATAACAAAATTCACTCAGTTCCAACATCAGCTTCAACAAACCCCATTTCCAGAGATGCAGATTTATGACCTTGGGCTTTCTGGCTTGTGTTTGCAAGAATCTGTTGTGTATTCTGTCTCAGAGAAGAAGCTGGCATTTTATCATTATTATTGACAGATTTTTTAAAATAGGAATAAAAGCCCTTGATGAACAAGATCATGACTGTCCTTGATTAAGAGTGTGTCATGCTTCTCACCCGCTCCACTGGTCTTGTATCTTGGTGAGGGACGGCTAGGCTGACTCTGGCCAACTGAATTAATGGCGATGACCCTGAACTGGTAGTTGACAAATGGGGCGAGCTGCAGGATGACAGAGTTGAGGTCCCCAGGGTAAGTGGACAGGTTCTGCCACCTGCCTGGCTCCCAGCGGTCCTCCTCAAACTGGACCAAGAATTCTGCAGAGACGCACACGTGGCTTGAGAAAAGGCAGAACACTCACTGTTTAAACACTTGAAATTTGGGGCTATCAGGTTATGATGGGGTTCACAAGGTTGTCTGGGATCTCAAAGTCCCCTCCTGCACCAGTGGGGGACCACCTGCAATTTTGGCTTTATGTATTCCTGTATCGTGTAATTTCATCCCCTCTACTCTGAAATTTGTTAAAAGGCCATACCGAATGAATGAGATGCATTATACAGATTATATTTAATACCTTATTAGTAATAAACCTCATTTGTCAGATGGATTATAATTGTGGTCTGTTAAAATGTATCCAATTTGCTTGGAAATGAGAATTTCTATCCCACCATCACGTCATCATCCTTTCTTTCAGAAACTAACTTACAAACCTGTCTTTTACTCACTTGGTGTGCCTACAGGATACACTGTACTTCCATGTGAGGGCACTATGAGATAAGCTGCACTATTTACATACATAGACCTTATAGTATGCTTGTGAAAAGAGATCATTAAAGGCCATTTAACCCTTCAAATGATGTCCAGGAGAGCCCAGAAAGTACAAGTAGAGAGTATGAGGAGTGTCTGTACAAAAACCTGTGATGACACTCCTGTGATCATTTCCAGGGATCCAGGTGAGGCGAACACTGCGGGCTGCTGGGTCAGACAGATCTAGATCTATGGGAGGGTCTGGGCGGTCTGCAGAGAAACGGGGAATGATCGGATCTCAGACATGTCTAACACATAGATGCTGCAATACTGCAAAACACATCACTCATACTGTACAGTGTCATAGATTTTCATGGCCAGTCCTTGAAACTTGAGTTAAAATACACTTATTATTGGAATATTATAGGTTATTATTAGGGCTGTCAAAATTAACGCGTTAATGCAGGATGATTAATTTGTGGAATTAATTTGTACCGAGCTGGAGTTTCTGTGTCCTCCTCCACTCTGCTCTCACTTGAACTAATAAACACTCATCACTAGTTATCAGGACCTGATCAGCACATGAAGTCACTCAGTGTTTGTTTGATTCGCTCCAGAGTTTATGAGGCTGCATTTAATGAAGTGACGTGAACAGCAGGACTCAGTGTTAAAGTGACCGGAGCGACACGCAGACATGATCCGACACCATCGATTCATAACTAAACACATGATTGTGATGATTGTCATGATGTGAACGTGACTATGAACGTGAACAAGTTCATTTTCATCTGCATGAACTGAACTTGGAACTCGTTCTTTTGAAGTGTGAACTGGCTCAACACTGCTTCTACAGATGGGCTCAGATTCAGATTTCACATTCACATTTAATTGTGTAAAGCTTTGGTTGGTTGTTTGATTTAAAAAAGAAAAGAAAAAAGTTTTATTCAACCATCCTATATTTGATTTTTTTTTAAAAAGAGCAAAGGCTAAGATGCCCCAATTGTTTAGGATGAAGGTTATCTTTGAGTTTGATAAATAAAAAAATTGTGCCTATATGCCTCTGAGCAATATGATTGCTCAAAGGCATATAAAGACACAGCCAAACTTAATTATGGTGTGGTATGTTTTAGTTTGATTTTATTTAATTTTTCAATCTTAATAACTCTATCATTTGGGCTCATCATGAATAAAAATACAAATGTTAAATGTATATATCTGCCTTCTGTCATTTATCTTTGAGTTCCCATAACAATACATAGAAAATGTATTGTTAATAAAAAAAATGTAATTTTCGGGCATTTTGAAATGGTGATTAACCGTGATTGATCACAGCTACCCTGTGATTAATCTGATTAAAGATTTTAATCGTTTGACAGCCCTAGTTATTATATAACAAATGCCCAATTGCCTCCAAATCTAGAAATGTATTGAGAACAATTCGGGAAATTACACTTATATACAATGAAATGAAGAAAAATATTAAAGTCTACACTACTAATAGCATCAACAACAGACATTTTAAGACTTAATATGAGAGTCAATTATTTGACAGGATGGATTGTGGTGCATGCATTAAAAATCCATTCTGCATCAAAATAATTCCTCTCCTCAAACACAAATTGGGAAAGAATATTAATTGGCACATAAGGAAATAATATCCATTAAAACGCCCATTAAAAGTGTTTTAATATAATCATTAAAATGTAACAAAGGCACAAGTTAAGACAAGGGCAGAGGAAAGTCAGACCCTAAGAACAAAAACTAGCGTAAAGCCAGCAAAGAAAAGACAAACAAAGACTTCCACCTGAGCCATGTGTTACCTGGAGGCAAGGCACTAGAGAGTGAGGGGTTGAGGGAGGCTTCCTCTGTGGGATGGGGTCAAGGACCAGGCAGTGGATATAAAGGTTTGCATGTTAGTCTACCAGCTAATCAACAGCAAGACAGTTAACTGTTAACATGTTATTTAGAACACAATTTACTAATGTTAATTCAGATCACTTGGCAAGCAAAAGTTTTTTACAGATGAGACTTTGGCATTAAGGTCTGAGTCACAGTTGTAAGCCAAAATCATTAAAGCATATACTTTAAGAACTCAGCAGATGAGTAACCCGACAGTAATATTTTCTGAAGACAAGTCCATAATCTCAAGAAAGTACAGAGACACAAACATTTGGGTCATTTCTGAAGGATCTGTTAATCTCTCTTTATTAACCAGTTTAACAGTAATATTTGCTGAATTTGCTTTCATTTTGTTTTCGGCTTATTTCCGGGACTCTTAACCACTGCAAAGTATCACATGTCAAAACACTGGTCACACAGAATGAATAAAGCTTTACTTTGGCAGTTTTGTAAACAGCACTACAGTACCTCAACACAATGCATGCAAACCGTTCTATCAGTGGGAGTACGTTGAGTTCAAGCTAAGCGAGGTAAGTATGTATTTAACTGCATCTAAACATGCGTGATTTCCATTTGAAGGGTTAGAGTTGAAAAACAGTACAGCGTGAAAAAGAGATGTTATAAAAATGAGAATATAAGATATAATATAAGAATTTTAAGAAATATAACAATTCACTAAAAACTGTTTATGTAGTCTAAATGTGTGTCACACATGAAAAGACATTTACTCTGAAAACATTTTTTGAACAACTGGTCCTTGTCTTCAGTATGTTAACTTTGTCAGCCTTTCTACTTTTCTTTTTTGAGTTTTTTCATTATATTTAAAGCTTGAGTATTATTACTATTACTGGGACAATTTATATGTTCATTTGTATATGCAAGTAGTTTTAGCACATTCAGTCTTAATGTACCCACATGATGAGTAACGTCTTGGCTAGCCCTTAATCCAGTATTCATCAGGTGTGTGTACGTAGATTATTTGGTGAGTGTGAGTATAATAGCATACAATGCTAATGCAAAAGTAAGGCAGGGAATCAGCAGACTCTTTCCAATAATTATGTTTTTGTTTTAATTTTTTAATACAGGGGTATTAAATTAAAATTGAGAGAGGTCCTAATAAAGAAAATTTCAAGAATATCATTGTGTCTATATATCATTATGATTCACTGCAACATATATTAAAACATTAGATGTATCAACATCATTGTGACTGTCAGTTCAAAGAAACTTTAATGCAATAATATATAAAAAAAATTTGAGCTGGAGGGATTATAAATAAGTATGAAAAATAAATGCTAGAATGGTGTAGTGTTGTTTCACATTGCTGCATTTAACAATCTCAACGCTCTCAGAACATATGAACAAATGTTATTGAACTGCCTGTCGGATGAAAGAACATGAGTCTGTTCAATCTTGATAAAAAACTCTTTTGTCTTCTCTTCAGGCCATATGAATTTACTTTTCTCACTTTTCTCTGAGTCAATTTTCCCTGTCTATTCGCCCTCGTCTGTCCAGGCCTGTCCACTGACTTTGCAAGGAATGTTCATCAGTATGCTCGGATTTGATTGGCTGAGTGGTGTCACGTGAAATGATTTACAAACAGGCTAGAAAAGCTATGCTGGTTAAGATTGAAAAGTTCCATTATCAGAATTTGACAACTCGAAATTATTTTTCTGTTATAGGTTTGGGTCTGGATTGGCCAGCATCTGGGTCCAGGTCTATAACAGGGTCCACCTATTAGTGACCCCTATTTTATTCAACTATGTAATTAAACTACAACTGTTTTTCTTTAATGTTTTAATTGGGTGATCTCGTGCTGTTTTTTACTTTAACTGAAGCCCACTGTTCCAGAACTGCTCTGTATGTGATGTACCTAACACAGTCAGGCGGGCAGATGCGGAGTCCTGGTCAATCTCAGATTTAACAGTGCAGGTGTATGTTCCCTCATCACCCTCATTCACATTGGGGATGGTCAGTGACTCATCATCCTTCCTCAGCCTGGGAGAAACAGAGATAGCATATAAATGATTCAATCTGAGCATAATACAAACTGTTGACTGTATTAAAAGTAAGACTACACAGTGTTTGTTTACCATAGTTGAACAACAACAAAAAGATTTTGTTTGCTCTGGAGGAAAATCAAGCTCATGTGTTATTTAGGAGCTGGGTGGAACTATGCGCCACTTGACAGTTTATGTTAGTGAAACATATCCGAGGGGGATTGACCTAATATCTATATTACAAGCAATATGAATTTAAATGGATTACTCAGTCAAGACAAATAAAGAAATATAACTGTATTTAAAACAACAGAAATGGAAAGTCTACCTCTCAGTAGGAAAGATAGTTGCAATAGTGAGAGGACTCCTGGACACTTTAGGCTTTAGGCCTTTTGGCTTAAAACACGGTTTAAATTACTTAGTTTCAAGTCGAATATGACACTTGGATGCGACCACACGAGCAGTATGGAGGGAGTTGGAGGCCATTGTTTTATTAAATCAGAAGTTTAGGTCGCCAGTTCTTTCAATTGTATCATATTCGGCTGCTACAAAGTTCTTCTGAGACTCCAGAAGTGTTTTGTGGACTCCAACACTTCACCCACCCCTCCAACGGCATAGTGGTGAATAGATGAGTGAATTCAAAATTTTGGGTGAACTATCCCTTTAATTTACAACCTGTATAAATATGTGGTGTTTTGTTCTTACAGGGGCATGAGAAGAGTTCATAATGTATGAGGGGTGTTAAGGCCACCTTTAAGTGCCATTACCTCCATCCTAGATAGAGAGCCTTGTCATCCTTGGTCCAGGTCACAGTGACAGGCAGGCTGGGATCCGACTTCACTTTACAGTTGAAACGAGCTGTGGAGCCCCTGATGGCTGACTGGTGCTCAGGGAATCTGACTATACGAGTTTGCGCTGAGTTGGATGAGTTAGTGCAAACGAACGAACACACACACACACACACACACACACACACACACACACACACACACACACACACACACACACACACACACACACACACACACACAGACAGAGAGAGAGAGACCATTAGAACTCATGTTTAGATGGATGCAGGATATCAGTGGAAGATGAGTTGGTGTCAGATAACAGCACATCGTACAGTCCTTTCAAAAAAGGCACACTCACACCAATACACTTTACAGTGACTGTAGGGCCATATAAATCTGAGTATTAATTTCTTCTCATACTGTAAGGAAAATACTAATACCAAAAAATGACATCTATATAAAACAAGTCTTGTGTTGTGTATGTTCAAACATCCACCCTGAACTCCTCACCTCTGTACAAGAAGTCACAAGAAGCCCGATAAGGGTCCTTGCCACTTGAAAGGCAGCCTTGGTAGATTAGTTGGCTTGTTTTTTATTTCATTCAATGCCGTGCTACCTCGAATGCTACAATGGATATTTTTGAAGTACATTCACAAATGTTTGTTTGCAAGGCATTTTAATAAAAGGCACCTGAGATTTGCATATCATCCGAAAGTGCAAGCTATTTGGCAGAAGGAAAGGAAATCATTTCGTCTTTCACACAAAAATTGTGGCATGATTTGTCATAAAAGGTCATAAAACCTGCAGGAGCGGATAGCTACTGCACATATCGACTGCACAAGATACAAGTCATGTTAGATGGTTACAGGATAACTTCATACCAATATGTTACTGTGTAATTGATGATGATGACTTTAGTTCTCAGGTTTGCTCAGAGTGCAGCAGTATTGCAATGTCTGACCTTTGACCTCCAGGCGGACCTGGTTCTCGGCTGAGCCCAGGATGCTGTTGGCAACACATGTGTATGTGCCCTCGTCCTCTGTTCGAGCCCTTTTGATCTCCAGGGTGCCGTTGATGTAAACACGGTACTGACCACCATCCAGCCCACTGCCCTGTCCATTCTTAAACCTACACATGGTGAAAACACAAGCACATGGGTAAAGAAAAATTATATTAGGAACTAGTTTATTCACCTGGAAGCATCTGTGTAGAATGATTCCAAAACAAGTATGTCTTTGCAAAAAACGCTCAATTCTCACCAGCGTAGTTCAGGCAGAGGGGAACCAAAGAATGGACAATCCAAAAAGGTGCGGTTGTTCTCAATGACTTTAATCAATTGGTTTTTAGGGCCCAGCATCCTCGGAGGCATGTCTATAGGGGAGGGACAGTGGATAAAACTTTTATCATTTTGACATGAAAGAAGTAGATTTTCCGGAAAAATCGCATTTACTTTCTTTAATATAATCAGTCTCCATACAGACCCTCATATTTATATTTTCCGAGATGCCGTAATTGTTGAAGAGTAATGCTAAGGTACTGCATAAAGATGCATACTGCTCCCAGCCAATGTGATTTGGCTTCTATTGACATTTTGAAATCAGCACACACCCCCACCCCCCTCCATGTCTTACCGAGAACACTGACGAAGGCATTGGACAACAGGTACCCATGCTGGTTGGAGGCGTTGCACTGATAAACAGCACTGCTTCCCATTTGCACTGAGCGGAAGAGGATGGTGTCACCAAGCACCTGTCTGCTCGGGTTAGCAGGAGAGGCTTTTGGGGAAAGGGGGAATGATAGCGCTTTAGGACACTGTTTCTGAAAAATTCCAGGACAATAACAATGTAAAAATTGAGGGAAATCAGGCCCCTGCAATAGACGGGTTTAGGGGCAATATCAGAAACCTGAATGAATGAAAGAAAGAAAGAAAGAATGAATAGCTGAAACAGCTACACCTACTGTCTATAGGTTGTCCATTGATCAGCCACTGAATGTTAGGTTTAGGGTTCCCGTTGGCCCGACACACCAGGCGGCCGTTCTCATCCGGGGCTAGCACCAGGTCCGTAGGTTTGTCCAGCCAGTAAGGAGCCGCTGTCAGACACAAGGAATCAGCTTAGCAAGATTGACTCACTCACAAGTTTAAATACAGTAGTTGTGCAAAAACACATAATTGTGACCTCTTCACCTTTAACCTGGACAAAGATGCTGTGGCGTATGCTGCCTAAATGACTGTTGGCCATGCACACATACTCCCCAGCATCCTCCTCTGACACACTGATAATCTTCAGGGTCTTGTTGAAATTCTGAAACTTCACTTTGTGTCCTGGCAGGTCCCCGCCCTTCTTGAACCACTTGACGGTAGGAGTTGGTCTGTAAGGGTGGAATGAAACAAATGCAGCTTTGTCATTAATTGAACACTGAACACACTATTATGCAGAAAGAGAAAGTCATCACATTTCAAGATTTTTTTCAGGAGCATAATCAGTTTCCTATCATCCTTCAATATCATTCTTCCAGTGCCGTGTTACAGGTGTTTGGACTACTTACAAATAGTGTTAAATGTTAAATAAATATATAGAACCTAGTTACAAACAGTGTCAGCTATAGTTAATCACCTACTGTTCATAGTGTGTGAATTCACATTTGTCTCTGAACAACATGCTGTTTTTTTTGTTTTTTTGTTTTTTAATTGAACACAGAGATGCTGTGTTTTATAAAACAAGACCATACTACCTAAATCTTATTCATCTTATTTTTTGCAGAGAGAGAGAGGGAGAGAGAGAGAGAGTGTGTGTGTGTGAGAGAGAGAGAGAGAGAGAGAGAGAGAGAGAGAGAGAGAGAGAGAGAGAGAGAGAGAGAGAGAGAGAAAATGAGGAAGAGAGAAAGAGAGAGCTCACAGTCCAGCAGCGATACACTCCAGTAGCAGTTGCTCATCTCGTTGCACAATTTTGGAGCTCTCACTGCCTGATGGTGAGAGGAAGGTCGGCGTGGACTCGGATACTTTACGGCCTGCAGACGAGAAATTAGGAGAGGTTACAAAAAACAAACATTCAGAATTTAATCCAACTGACTAATTACAAACAAGAAGAGATAGACATCTAATGTTGTTCATCTACAAAGCTCTGCTGTTAAAACTTTTTAAACTAAATTACCTAACCTCTCTTCTCTCATATAAAACCAGTACATACAGCACAAGATCCAGTAACTAATTAACCTTAGACAAATCCCTCATGTACGCACCAATGTTGGCAGAACTGGTTTGAGTTACTATGCACCTTATCAATGGAATTATTTACAAACTTCCCTCCAACTACCGCCTTGTATTCCCCTTGGAGATTAACATTTTTAAATTGTGATGTTTTTTATTAATCTTGTGACTGTTTTATTAATTTATTTTTACTGTGTTTTGTTGTTGCTTGTGTTTAATTGTTTGTTGCTAATTGTGAATGTTTCTTGTTCTCATGCCTCTCTTGAAAAATAAATCTCGATCTCAATGTGACTGCCTGATTAAATAAAGATTTAATATTTCCTACAAGGAGCTAAACATCCGCTCTGTGGGCACTGCCACATACATCTAACACGATTATTCTGATCATTTCCTTGTGGCTGTGCTCCATCTTTGCCTTGCTTTGACTCTCTCTGTAGTGAGGCCAAACACAGACATAGCAAAGACTTTGATCGAAAACTAAAGTAAAGTAGCTGATAAAATAAGCCTAGTATTTAATTCGGAATGAGATTAGCTCAATATCAAGCTGAAGTATATTTAGAGGCATGTAGTTGTCTTTAGCCTAATGTTAAATCTTCCCATGTGAATTATGCCTCAACCGCAACATGTAATTGGTTGCCATTACTAGACCTTGTAGACCATTAAGGCCTTCTCTAATCCACACAACAATGGGGAAGGATAAATCTATGAGCACATTTACTGGAATAGTACGACATTAGTTTTGCTTCACTTGAAAAAAGGATGAAACTAAACTGTGAATAGACTTTTGAGTATCAGACTGAGATGTAAGCAAAGTGCTGTCTTTGTTTGCGGCTTAACACAAACATGTGGCATTTTAATCAGGTATGAAGTCGATTGTAAAGTTACAAAACTCAATCCTTTCTCAAGGAAGGGAAGATAACTTTTCTTGGTTTGTTGAGAATTTAGCCTTGTTGTTCAGCACATACAGAGGAATAACTTTCTAATACTATCTCAAACAACAGTCAAGTTAAAAGCCAATTAATTACAATGTGGATGAGATTTTCATAGTTTTGGTTATCATCATTTGTCAGTTATGGTAACATTGTAGTCATTTCAGAGATGTGAGGACAATGACATTGCTGGAGAAACAGCATTTAGTGGTAAAATTGAAAGTGAGGCAAACTGAAATGTTGTGTGCATATTAATTTTGTTATAGCCATTTTCAGACAAGACCTCCAGAGAATGCTTTGAGAATTGGGTCCGGACTTTCTAGGGAAGTTGCCTCTTACACATGCACAATGTAGGAGGTTCTCCACTTAGACAACCACACAAGAGCATTCAGGTGAAGTTTGGTGCAGCAGGCAGAGACAGGATGTAACGTATAAATTTGGCTGCTGAGATCACGTGTTTTTGTGTACTGCACATCAACACCGGCCCTTATCAGCAAGAATTCTCTTGACATCCTCATCGGTGTCTTCTATGTGAATGGCTCTGCGATGTTGGTTTTTCCTTCTTCTAAATTTTTGCATCTGTCGCGTGTTAGAAACATCATCAACATCCCAACTCATTCGTGGAGAATGGTGCGGAGGATCCTGTGATGTGTTATCACATAAGCTCCACCGGACTTTCTGTAGATTTGATACTAGTGGACTAGACGGAGAAATACTGCAGAAAGTCTGGAGGCTCTTAGTCGGACATTTGCGTTCACACATACAGTCTGGAGAATGTCCGAAGGATCTCCAGAGTTTAGTGCACATCAAAATGCACCTTTATTTCAAAATTGTGTTGATGTTATGCTGCTTCTGTTTCGGTGTATGTTAGCCAATATCTACACTTTCTGCAAGATCAGCAATTACTTTTGGTAAATAGAATATTTCACTAACCAACAGAAATCATAGCCAAACATATAAAATATGATTCAATATGTAATAAAGCAGAATTGCCCTATAAATGCCACACAAATCTGAGAAGAATCTGTCAATGATATTCCATTACTAGTAGTAATTGTTTGCAACTACACCACTGACTGAACCAATTAAAAATTCTCCTTATTTTTATACAGTCTTGTTTTTCTGGATCTTGATCACTACTCAGGGTTGTAGACAGCACATTACCAGACTGCTCCAACCCAAGCACGAGTACTTTTAACACCATGGACACCAAATCCAGTTTGGGAAAGATACAGCCTGCTGACAAGTGTGTGGGATTAAATTAACATTGGGCTCCTTTGTAATGGAGATCTTTATGGGATTAAAGCATATGTTAGCAGGGAGTTTCTCCACTGGCAAACAGAGAGGAGTGGGTGAGGAGGATTGGTTATTGTTAGTGACACTGTGAGGAGAAGAAAAATTACAAGAGAAAGAGCCTACAGAAGACGAAGGCGTCAAGGGTCAGTGGCAACATATGCCAAAATGCTTAGGCACACTATCATTATGATGGATAGCTATGGGGATGAAGTAAGCACCCTGGAAACATGGCAAACAGCATGAAAAAAAGACAAATGTGGCCTTCGCATCTGTGTGTGTTAATAAGAGATAGGTTACAAAGTAGCTAGTATGTGTGAATGAGTGTGTGTTAGTAGCTGTGTGTGAACATGTCAACAGCTGTCTCTATCACTTGCTCACACTCACACAGAAACGTGTATAAGAGTAGAGGTAGGAGGAGGCAAAGCTTATTAATATACATACATGACTATTAATGACCACGGCATGAATCCAGACTGATTATTCAACATTTGACCTAATTCTTCTCATCGGTATCCTCAGTCCTACTGGAACTAAATTGGCAAGCCTGATCAGTCACACAGACTATGTGCTCCCTAAGGGACATATCCAGTCTTCCCCTGGGCTTCCTGAAAATGGAATATTCTGATTATAAACTGAATGATAATAAAACTTTAATATAAGCAGGCCTTGTTGGTCAGACTACACATACCTCGCTATTTTTTTAGATTCAAATTTGGGAAACATCAAATAATGATACATTTTAAACTGAAGCTTCACTCAAACAATGGAGGATGTTCAGAAATCAGTAAATGATGCAACACTCTCAAATGTCCTTAAACTCCTAAAATGTGGCCCAGATAATGTTCAGTTGTTTTTCTATTACTACATGTTGTGAACTGCATGATTTCATAGGGGGTATTCAATCTAAGGGTGTATAATTTTGTTACATGGATATTAAGGGTGCTTTTGAGAAGTCCATTGAGATTAGGAAGGTTCCTAACTGAGTGAAATGATCCGGAAGTATTTCAGCAGCTGCCATGATAAGAGTGTTTCTGATTCTCTAAATCCTAACTTATCTCCTTAGCATCGTAAACACTAGACCATCATTATGACAGGAAAAGAGAAAATGTAATCCCACAATTCTTTGTGGCAGCATCAACATTTAAAGCGACGCAGCCTCGTAGTGTGTAGGCAAACCCACGTTAATATGAAAAATCAGAAGAGATCTTTAATTCTCTTGTCATGAACCAGAACTGATGTGAATCCACATATGATTGTCTGATCTCCTGATTTCCTCGCTGCATCTACATCTATATCTGTCCAGTCAGGATTCACAATGCACAACAAGCATATTGAACACAATATCATTATCAGAACTAAATATAAATGTCATTTTAATCCCCAGATGTGGACTGCACATAAAAAAAAAATGTCTCCACGTATATTCCTCATGTTATTATTTCAACATTTCAGTCCAATCTAGTTAAATTCAATCTATTTTGTTGCTTCTTTCTGTGAGTAACTGATAGCAAAATATTCTCTCTCTAAGAACTAAAAACATCTTTCCTCAGAACGTGTCATTCTGTTTTGGACAGGAAACTTTACTAAAACTGGGGTTGAGGGCCTATCCCATTTCACCCCTTCTTCCTACCCCTACAACTACCCCTTGTTTTCGAGGGTTATCTTGACGTCCCTTGAAACAGAGTCACAAGGGACGTCATCAGAAGTCGTCGATGTAAACAGACAAGACAAAACGTTTTGCCGGGGGTGTCATTGTAATAACATTGTTGAGATCTTAAATAAACCAATGCTATTGCTTGCAGTTACTAAAGTGACAAAACTATAATAGCCAAATAATATCTATGCTAATGCAGGTGAATCAATGACATTTGAATCTGAAAAGCTTGGATGCTCTGCATTATTTCACGTATGAATCAAAAGCACACAGGCTGCTAACAGGGGTCTGTATAAAACCCTGCCAGGATGCTTTGTTATTAGAGCAGTTAAGTTCAGTAACATCGCTGCTATACACTGGTTAAATCAAGTGCATCGTGTATCTTCAAAGATATTACAATCATTATTGTAATTTTTTAATCTGTATTAATGGAGAAATTTATACATTTATGGGTCTCTCTTCCATCTTGCCGGTGATTCGCAAGGCAATTTGGGAAATTCTCGTACGCCTCGGTTTGAAGTGTGGGTCTGAAAAATCTTTGTGTCAAGGGCTGTACAGCCCTAACATTTGGCCCTAACCCTCCGTCCCAACAGGTATTGGGACAGCTACCCCTACACAGGAATGGGCAAAATGAAGGGGAAGGGCTAAGGGGTAGGGAGAAGGGGGGAAATGGGATTGGGCGTCATTTTTTTCTATGAATCTCTTTTCCTAACTCCTTACAGCTTCTCCTTCATATCTTTCCTTGACCTTGTGATGTTTTTCATTAATCTTATGGTGCTTTTACAGTTGTTCAGTCCTACGAGAGTAATTATCGCAGTTCACATCCAGAAGTTTCAAACTGATTCATTCAGTTCGCCGCTCACCAAAGTACGACCATGTGCAATGAACAGCGCTCTTTTAGTGGATTCATGCACGACACTGGCCAGCAGCTTGAATTGGCCTCATATTTGCAATGTATCTGCTTCGACTTAGACTGTAGCTGTCCCCACTGACTTGATTAATGTAGCCCCATTGGTTTTACAAAAAGGCACTAGTCTTACATCCCCCTCTCTAACCTGGTGCATCTTTAAGGGGTCCTCGATACTGAGCAGCATGACCCAGCACTGAACTATCTAACTTCAGTACATACAAGATTAAGTGGATGCATCACTGATTACATGGCGTGACATTAAACTGTGATTCTGACTGACCTCACTTCAGTGGTACATTCAGTCTGTTGCTTGTTCAAAAACCATGGGTTTGCCAGAATGATCTGATTTGACGTAAATCAGGATATAGGATGTAAGATACAAAAATTCAAACAAGCAATTTATAATACTATAGCTTACCCTGTTAAAAGGTTTATTTTTAATTTTTTCCTTACTCGTGTTGAGGGTTAAGGGCAGAGGATGTCACACCTTGTTAAAGCCCTATGAGACAAATTGTGATTTGTGAATATGGGCTATACAAATACAATTTGATTGATTGAAGTCCCATGTGGCAGTATATCCTCTTAACTAGGTTTTATGCTCATTAGTAGATGTTGAAATACTTTTTTGATTATTTTCAAATACAACTTAATATAGTTGTTGTCCAGACAAGAATATCACTTCAGAAGATATGCTGAATACATGTTAATGTTCTTATTATCTTCTATTTCCAATTAAAATATATTTTATATTGATAACTTCAACCCAAAATGCCTTAAAATAAATTCAGCAACACATTTTCACTTTTCCATATGAAACCACACAGGGAATTCTACGCCTACAGAGAGCAGTTAGGAGGTTAGATCAGTGGACAGCTTCAGCCAGCAGGTTAATGTTTCTAGCCATGTAATTGTGGGGCGTGACTAAACAGGTAAACAGGAAGTGGAGCTGTCCTGACAGGAAGTGACTCACCACCATAGGGGTCAGTGGCATTGTAAGATGTTTCATTATATGGCTCCTCTGAAAAAAAGGCACACATAGTGGATCATCAGTCCACACAAAAACAAATACAGAGGGCATGATGGCACATAGTGGTGTTGAAGATACACGAGCAAAGCCGAAAGAAAGGCTTTCATATTACATCCAGAGAATCCAATATTTCATGTCTTCACTTTTCTGGTGCAAGCTGTTACATTCCATTTTAGTTTATTGGTATGTGATCAAAACACACAGCAGACATGACTTTCTCTCTCTCTGTGTGTGTGTGTGTGTGTGTGTGTTGTCTACTCACTGGTGAGAACTTTGAGTGTGAAGGGGTTCTTCTGCTGGATGGTGTGTGTGAAGAGGAAGCGAGCATTGCAGCTGTAGTCTGTGTGAGCATCTTGAGCAACAACATTGGAGAAGTACAGGTCTCCATTCAAACCTGTAGACACTCTCTTATCTTGTGATATTGGGTTCATAGCTAGAGAGAACAGGAGGAGCACAGAGGTGGGATAGAGTGATACGGAAAAAAGGAAAAGAAAGAGATGAAAGAGATGAAATGAAACCACATTAACAGCAACTATTAGACACTTGAGCATCACTCATGGCTGTATTTACATACTACAATTAACTATTCCTTTTCTAAAAGCCCTGGACCAAAGACATGGATTTGCAAATTAAATGTTAAATTGAAACATGAACTTTAATTTAAAAAACAAACTTCACCTTGGACAAATACAAAACAAAGACGTATAGAGGAACATGGAATACACCCATTATGATTGTCAGGGAAAATGAAGATAAAGTAACACTTTATTTCATTGGCCTATAATTTCCTGAAGGCTTCTTAGGAAGTTTTGTGGATAGAACTATGTAATAGCCGATGCCAATCTGCTAATACAAGAACAATGTCAGTATTCTGTCTGAGCATTGCTTTATTTAATTCCAGGAAATGTCTTGGTATATTACTGGGAAATTATTCAGAATTTTTCAGCCAATAAAATAAAGCATTCCTAACACCACAAATGGATTAGAGCATCATGTTTAATATGAACATTAACTGACACTCCTGACCTATATCTTCAGGATCGTATACACTTCACTCCACCCACATAATTGATGGATTGAATAATAGTATGAAGGAGCAGGTGTACAGAGGTTCCTAATAAAGTGCTCAGTGAGTGTATTTTAGCCTGATCATAGCT